>NC_052615.1:33168813-33472515 GCF_016545825.1 Eucalyptus grandis | reverse complement strand
ATAACTAAAAAAAAAATCTAACGTCGCGGGGTGTCAGAGCCCGCGCCAATCTAGCCATTGGTCCACCTCTTTACGCAATACCCCTAAACCTTCTTCTTTTCCCCGGACGGAAAAAGAGGTCGGGATGAACATGTCATCCAGGAGCTAATTCGAGAATAATTGACCTAATGAAGCAAGGGACATAGGACTTCATGTCCCCTCTCTTCTGAGTTCACCCAATCATCAACACACCATGAAGGGTAAAGTTGTATCGATTCCAGTTATTTGACTCTTGAAAGAGTTCATGACTAACACATTCCCTCTTGTTTGTTGCGGGATCACCCGACTATCAAAGCAAGGATAACAAATCAATGAGAAGCATGTCTTGTTTGTTGCAAGATTAACTAACCTGGTCAAAAACAAAGATAACAAATCAATGAGAGGCATGACAAACTCTCCCAAGCAAAATGGCGTCTCAAGTATTGCCAAAGCAAATGAAGTAAAATCTTCAGGCCTCAACTCACATTTAATTTTGGCCAAACTAATTGATCTACTTGTACATCTTCTCTTCTCGGTGGGCAAAAGTGTGAGATGCCCGATTATTCCCAACACCGATCGATCATTCATGTGTCATATTCCTAATCAATAGGGACAACCATCGACGTCCATTTGCGAATAACCCTTTTGATGTTCAAAATCTAACATATTTGGAAACACCATTATATTAGCCCCTAAAGTGGTCAATAAGGTCTTTTGCGAGTCAAAACCGTTCACTTGTTTTGAAGAGTTCAAACTCCATCATATTCAAAATGTTGCATGTCATTTCCAGATGAATTATGCATGATGATTTCGTCTGTCTAAGTCACTAATTCCACCGAGGATTATCGGGAATAGACAGCTAAGTGAAGAATACAAGATTAATTGAGCATGCTGATGAGGCGTGTCGAATGATGACAGCAAGCCATATCCTACACACAATCCCCATCTATACACTTTGTGAGATGAGTGCAGAAGATTCCATGGCTGCAAGAGTTCTCTCAATGGTACGATAACCAATAGTGAGAGGCATTCCATTGCTCACCCCATTGAGCCCATACATTGGTGAAGCTACCCCCCCCGTCAAGAGCAACCCCTACACCGGCTGTGATTAGAAGCGGCACATCACAAGGTGAGAAGAGAGATAGAAATTTTCTTGCTCGCACTTCCATCAATCTTTGGGTGTCTTTATTGCATATGAACACTCACGTTAATTTAAGTGCCCTAGAGTCATGAAGAGCAATTCTTTCTTTACGCACCCGTATTCATTGTACAAGTGAGTCTCGTAATTTTACCCTCACATCAAGATAAAGCAAAATATATTATAGCCTGAGCCGGTTGAAGATGAAGACTCAAGAGTCTAATAACGGTGCTTCAATTGAACTTGCCTAGGCCAGTTCCTCTAACGACAAGAATGAAAAACATGGGCATAAAAAAGCAAGTGTACCTGTAAAAGCAAGGTCAATGCCCATAAAAGAAGAACTGAATAAAAATAGGGCATGAAAAAGCAAAGTGTGCCTGGTAAAAGCAAGGCCAATGCCCCCTACCAAAAATACAACAAGGAAAAAGTTTGCTGTTGTGGTCCATAGAACCTCCATCTCGACAAGAAAGACTAGTGACAAATGCCAAGACAAGCCACGAATCCTCACCCTCTTACATGTGAGCCAAGTCTACATTCCCATTGTAAAAGTCTCTTCGGACTAGGGGCACTTCAATTAATGTAGGATTTCATATGTCTATAAACATCGCCGAAGAAGAATGGAAGATTACTCTACTCTTTTCGTAGGGTTCTTGACTTGCAAACCCGGAGATGATCGTGCAACATTTTCGTCCACGCTTCAACCTTGATGGTCCCATTTGATGAACTACCAAAGACTTCATCACATTTTCAACAAAGACCTCTCACATTGGTAAAGGTACTGCTTATAGAATACTGACCCCAGCTGACATGATGACAAGTGAGATAGTGTGGTCCTTATAAATCCTGCATCAATGGTCGGATAGCCTTTTCCATGAGAGTGAGCTGAAAGTCCTTTCGCATCGAAAGTCCCTCATCTCGGCATGCTCAAGACATTTACATTCTAAATGAAGGTTGTCTTTCAAAATCTTCCTGAAAGGAAATCAAAAGATGCGAATCGACAAAATTATCATGCATGAATCTCATTTGAACTCATGAATTTATAGCATATACAATTATATGTGCATATTATGCAAATAGCAAACATACTTAGAGATCGTAGATATTGCCAAGTAAGCATGTCTCTATCCCCATTTGTCTTAAGGTACCTATACCGTCCAGTACTCTATTATTGACACTCAACCTATTTGAGTCATCCTTTGAGTTTGGGTGCTTACCGCTCTGTCTAGGTATCCCCATTGTCTTCAGAAATGCCACCATTGGATACTTTTCCCGACACTCGACATGTTCGAGTTGTCCCCGTGAGTATTGATACTTGTAACCCACTGAGCATCCTTTTATCGTTGAATACCTAATGCTGTCCAAATATCATTTTGTCTTCAAGTACGGCCACCGTTCGGATACTCCCTCTTATCGACACTGAATTGTTCGAGTTGTTCCTGCCAGTATTGATACTTGCATCGACCAAGTATCTCTTGGAATACCTACTTGCTGTCTAGGTATCCTCGATATTGTCAAGTACCCACCGTTGTCCGTGAATTCTCATGACACTCAACTGCCCAAGTTGTCTCCAAATAATAGCAATGTTCAAGCATTCCACTCTTTGTGTGCCTACGCCTACCCGTGCATGCTTTCTACACTTGGACCAACCGAGTGGTCCAGTGTTGTATCATTAAATACTTGTGTTCATCCAAGTATTCCAAGACTTTGTACTTTGTGGCTATCTCAGTGTTCCCACCTTAAGTGCCTCGCGCTATCCAAAACTCGTGCTACATTCAAGTTTATGTTACCGTGAGAGAGAAACCTTCATGAATATCCAAGGTACGTCCTCGATATTCCCAATTACCAGGAGGTGAGAGACCTTCATGAATATGCGAGGCACGTCCTCAATATTCCACTACTGTGAGGTGAGAGACCTTCATGAATATCCAAGGTACGTCCTCGATATTCCCAATTACTGTGAGGTGAGAGACCTTCACGAATATGCGGGGCACGCCTCGATAGCCCTAATTACAGGAGGTGAGAAACCTTCATGAATATCCTGTGTACGCCTCGATATTCCCACTTACGAAGGTGAGAGACCTTCATGAATATCCAAGGTACGTCCTCGATATTCCCAACTACCGTGAGGTGAGAGACCTTCACGAATATGCGGGGCACGCCTCGATATTCCCAATTACCGTGTGAGGTGAGAAACCTTCATGAATATCTCAAGTACGCCTCGACATTCCCATTACGGTGAAGTGAGAGACTTCATGAATATGTGAGGCACGTCCTCAATATTCTCAATTACTGTGAGGTGAGAGACCTTCACGATATGCAAGACCCATCCTCGATATTTCCACACGAATATCTCTGTATGCCTTGATTCTTCCCAATAGTTTGTACTGATCGTCCAGGTACCCCTTCGATACTTGTGATCATCCAGTATCCCCAAAGAGTTTGTACTCGTGGTCGTCTGTGTACCCCTTCGATACTTGTGATCATCCGTATCCCCAAGAGTTTGTACCTGATCGTCCGTGTACCCTTTGATACTTGTGATCATCGGTATCCCCAAATAGTCAGTACTGGGTGATCAATCGGATACCCTTCGATGCTTGTGATCATCTAGATACCCCCAAAGAGTTTGTAAACTGTGGTCGTCCAGTACCCCTTCGATACTTGTGATCATCCGGTATCCCCAAGAGCTTGTACTGTGATCGTCCAGTACTCTTTCGATACTTGTGATCATCCGTGTATCCCCAAATAGTTTGTACCGTGATCGTCCGGTACCCCTTCGATGCTTGTGATCATCCGGATACCTCCAAAGAGTTTGTACTCAGATCGTCAGTACCCCTTCGATACTTGCAAATGTCCAGGTATCCTCAAGAATTCATAATTATGATCATCCAAATACCCCTTCAATGCCTATGGTCAGCCAAATACCCATTTCGACGTTGTAAAGGCCCAAATATCTTTCATGTTAGTACTTGTGAATATCCAGTACTCTTTGATATGCTTGTGAATGTCCGGTATCTTCCGAATTGATGCCCCGAAAAGGTCACGCATCCTCCCGAGAAAGGTCGGGTTCCAAGTGTCTTCGATGGAGTCAAACGCCCACAAATCGATGCCCTGAAAAGGTCGGCGCATCCTCCCGAGAAAGGTCTGGTTCCAACTGGTGTCTTCGACGCAAGCCGACGCCCCACAAATCGATGCCCCGAAAAAGGTCGGCGCATCCTCCCGAGAAAGGTCGGGTTCCAACCGGGTGTCTTCGACAAGTCGACGCCCACTAATCGATGCCCGGAAGGTCGGTGCATCCTCCCGAGAAAGGTCGGGTTCCAACCTGTCTTTGACAAGTCGACACCCTAACAAACAACATGCTCGAGAAGGCCGGCGCATCTCCCGAGAAAGGTCGGGTACCAACCGGTGTCCTCGATACAAATCGCACCCACAAATGAGATGCCCCGAGAAAGGTCGGTGCATCTCCCGTCAAGGCGACCGAAGAAAGGTTCAGGTCCTAGACAAATCATTGATTGTTTTAACAGCGATCAAGAATGGTTCGGGTCCGGAAGAGCAGCCTCCCGTCACTCGCGACCGAAGAATGGTTCTGGTCCGAGACAAACCACTGATTACTCCAACAGGCGACCGAAGAATGGTTCGAGCCTGAAGAGGCCCCGTCAAGGCGAGACGAAGAAAGATTTGGGTCCTAGACAAATCATTGATTGTTTTAACAGTGACCGAAGAATGGTTCGAGCTTGGAAAAGCAATCTCCTCATATCACTGTGTAAGATGACGCCTTGATACTTGCCAAACTCGGGTTCACACCCTATCTCACTCCTCTGTAAGTAACTCTGGGTATCTTCTTATCTCGTCTTAGTATATGTAAAGTTATATTGCTCTTTTCCTACATAAAATAATAGATCCCAAATAAAATATAATCTACGCATATGAACGGACAAAATTTAGGTATCGGGTTTGTTTTTGAATGTAACCTCTGCGAACTCACCTTCAAAGATGGGCAGCTGTTGACACCTAAAATTTTAAATTAGGTTATTAATTTGGCCTTAGTTTCTTTATTTATGTATTTTCCTTTTTTTTCGGATAATAAACAAAACAAAGAAAAACAAAACAGCAAGAAAAGCAGGCAACAGCCCATTTTCTCCCTCTTTTCCTCCGCATGGGTTTACGGCCCACTTTCCTTCTCCTCCGGCCCAGCCCTTTTCGGTCTTCTTCCTCATTCGTCCGCCTGCACACACGCGCAGGGCGCGATGCCGGAGTGACGGACGGCGACGCGCGTGAAAAGCGGGGGGGGCGCCTGAGGCCCGCGCCGGATAAGAACGTGAGGGGGCAGCCGGCGCTCGGATGGGACGCCGGTTCAGCCGGCGGAGGCCGCTTGCCGCACGGGGACCGGGCGGTCGAAGCTCCGTCGACCACCGCCCTCGCCTATAAATAGGCCCTCGTTTTTGTCGTTGAGAGGGCACGCGAGAAGGATCAAGGCCGCATCTCGAAACTCCCACCGAGACTTGAACGGGGCCGAGACGGGCACGCCGAGATCCAAGGTCGGCCGGAGAAGGAGCGCAGAGGACGCGCGGAGGAAGGAGAAAGGGAGAGGACGAGGTCGCGACTGGACACCCCACCGAGACTTCGTGGGGCCGAGGTCATGCTCTTCGATCCGGCTTCGCCGGAGTAGAGAGAAAGAGGACGCTGAGAGAGGGGTTCGCGAAGGTCGCGCTGCCGCCGCCATCTTCGCCCGTCGCGCCGTTGCCAGCGTGCATCGCTGCCGCCGCCGTTGCCATCGCCATAGTTTCTCCGCAGCCCAACCCTCGTCACTACCGTTGCCGCCGCTCGCCGCCGCTGCCGCCGGCTGTCGCCGTCGCCGCTGCCCCCGTTGCAGCTCGGCGCCGCGATTCGGGAACCCTAGGGTTCCCGATTTTCCCGGGTCGCGACCCCAGTTGTCGGGTCGGACCCGAATCGGGAACCGGGTAGGGATTCCGCAAACTGCGGCGCGCGAAGACCGGTCGCGATTCGGGTCGGAATGGGGTAGGGTTTCGTCGCGGAGCGGGTCGTGGACCGGGTCGTCGCCGGGCCGAAAGGCGTCCAAACGCCCAGCCACGGCGTCGTTTTTTAAAATAAAGTCGGGAGCACGCGGCCAATTCGCGTTTAGGTTGAACCGGCGGAACCAACCCGCGGATCCGACCCGGGTCGGTTTTATTTTATTATCTTAATATATTATAAAATAAAAATAAATATTTTATTTTAAAAAAATCAAAAAGTGTTTTATTTTCAAAAATAAAAAAAAATGTTTTAATTTCAGAAAATCAAAAAAATATTAAAAATGTCGAAAAATGTTTTATTTTCTAAAAATCGAGAAAATCAAAAATAATTTATTTTCCAAAAATATTTTGAAAAATATTAAAAAATATTTTATTTTCCGAAAATAAAAATCAAAAATATTCCATATTTTCCAAAAATGCCAAAATCCAAAAAATCCAAAATTTCATGAAAAAGCCAAAAAATTCAGAAAAGTCCAAAAGACTTGTATTTTCCCAAAATACCAAAAAAGTCCCAAAAATCCCTTTGTGTCCAAAAATTAGAAAAGACCTAGAAAATGTTTTCCTCCCAAAAATGCATGAAAAATCCTCGAACATCCAAAACCTCGGTGGTTTAAACAAGATTAGGTACCGAAAGGGCATTAGTAATTAACTAGTGTAATCAAGTCCCCGATCCTAATTTCTGGGTTACGCAGAGTGAGTATTTCTCCTAGACTTCACTTGGGTTTCTAATCAACCCACCCCAAATCGATTAGTGGCGACTCCGTTTTAAAATTGATTTATAGGTTAAAACTCAAACTATTAAAGTCGTGAATTGGTGGACTTGGGAGAGTCCGGGCTTAATAAATTCAGCCGAGCCATTAGCCTCCTTAGGCTTTCGTACCCGACAAGGGCGCCAAGAAAAAAAGAGGTCGCGACAAGGTTTAATTTCTTCTTTTTTGTTTGTTTTGATTTTCAAGGTTTTTCCATGCATTTGTGGAGACAATTAACCAAAATTATTTTTTGACTTTTTCTAATTTTTATAGAAAATATAAAGTTATTTTATTTTTTATTTTCTGGAAAAACATACATATGAAAAGATAATAATAATATCAGTGACCCAAGCTGGTCAAACCCGCGACTCAAACCGGCGGATTCCATGTCCAAGATAAACCTGAACTGTTCAAGACCCGATTCGTCTCCGGCCCGGCCGATCGCGCCGATCGCGCCTCCAAATGGTTGGAGAAGATTTCCCTCACTTGATCTTTCTATTATTCTTTTCTCTCTTCCTATGGTCTTTTTTTTTATATTGTTTATATTCTCTCTCTCACGTTTGTCGACTAGATGAGAAAGGAGAGACCCCTTTGTCCTCTTCCACTTTGGTCTTTTAGGGCGCGTGATAAAATTTCTACTTCTTTATTTCTCTCGTTTCTCGTTTCCGGAACAGTTTAGAACAGAAATCCATTTGGTAACGCAATTTGATTTTTCTATTTTTGAACAGATTTCTCATTCTAAAAATAGATTTGAAGAAGAAATCAGAATCTGAAATTTTTAACTTCTCAATATCTATTTCGGAAATTGAGAAATCCATTTCCAATTTAAATCGATTCATTCTAGAAATTTTGTCATGCGTACCCTTATTCCTTATGATTTTTTTCATTTTTTCATTTTTATGTCTCTCTCGTTTTCTCTCTCTGTTGTCTTGTCCTTTCTCTACTCTACACACACCGTGACTAGGAAAAGAGATAGGGTTCCCTTAGCCACCCGGCCCGCCTATTGTCTCCTTTTATTTTTATCCTTTCTTTTGATTTTTTCCCTTTCTCTCTCCGGTCTCTTCTTCTTCACGCTGCCCCGAGACCGATCCTCAGCATCCCATGAACCCAGAACGAAAAGAAATAATAACTATGAAGGATCGCCGATCCTCAACGACCACCAATGGCTACTCGGAACGCTTTTGTGAACAATCATTCGAAAGTAGGGTAAAATAAGGGTGAATAAAATAGAAAATAAAACTTAGTAAAGGCAAATAATATCAATATTTAGGTGATGCGAACAATATTTTTGTTAGGACCAAATTGGTCCTAACTTTTTATGAAATTTTATCTTAAAAATTTAGGCAAAATTTAGGTGTCAAAGTGTGGGATAAAAAATGGGCATCACAAACTTCATGTTACACTTATGACACAATTATTTTAAACTTTTTCTTTGTTGACGTGGCGCGACACAAGTGCTACATTAAAAAATTTAAAAGAAAAATAAAATCCAAAGTTACTGTTAATCAATTGTCTTCGAAAATTTCAGCCCAACGACCTCGAATCGTTCAAGACTCTCAATTCTCAAGCCTCCCTAGGTTACAAGCCCTTAGGTCAAGCTTCAAGCTCAAGTGACCACAATGGCTAGATCTGGCTTTGAAGCTCACCGCAGCTAAATCATCGTCAAGGGACTTACCCTCCTCAAACACTTGCCTAGATATGAAATTTCAAATCTGCGAGCAAGCCGCGATCACGGGTGATTAAGCAAGGCTCACTAGTGTCCTTAGAGGTCTAGGCACTTTGGGCATTGATGGACAAGGGACGTAGGCGTTTTGGCTAGGCAATCGTGAGCTTGAAGACAATGAACAATAACTTTGAAGATGATGAATAGTAACTTCGCGATAAACAGTAACTTCGATTTTTTTCTTTTTAATCTTTTTTTTATGATGCCACTCGCCACTTGTCCTTGAAGATGAATTAATAATGTCACATCAAATTTTTAACAACAATTTTTACCAGAATCCTAATAGAGTATATATATGTCACTCAACTATAAATTTATGATTTTTGGTGCCACAAATTTTTTTGGGTAAATGTGTCATGATAGACATTGCTTACATAAATTAAGGTTTTTGTGACTTTTAACCTTTGGATTACGGTGATTACTTATGCATGTTTAAGACGCATGAGCAAACATAATTATGGCAAATTGGAAATAAGGCCAAAGCAAACATGTACTTCATATCTCGATCATTAAGGGTACGTATGGTCACGTTTCTATTTCCCGTAATAATTTTTTTTCAAAAACATTTTTTTTCTATTTCTGTTCTCGGAAATAGTTTATGAGCATTTAAAAGCGTTAGGTAAGTGAACAAAATTTCAGTTCCCGGAAGAGAAATGTGTTTGGTACAATCTCAAATATTTTTGTAACTTAGAATTTCTTTTAATTTATTAATAATTTTATTACATTGTTCTTTTCTTTCATTTCTTTTTTTCTTTTCTTCTCCTTCCTCTAGTCGGTTGCCAACCTTGGCCATGGCCGACCTGCGATCGGCCACCGGTGAGGTCCCCCGACTCCGGCGACTTCATCGACTCTCGCCCGGCTAGTCATGGCTCCGGCGAGGCTCGACCTCATCCTGGCTAGGTGAGGCAACCTTGCCTAGATCTAGTGAGGCGGACTCGTCGACCACCGCGAGGCTCCAGGAGGCCTCGTCGATGGCCAGCAAGCTCGGGCGATCTCCTGGGCCAGGCTGGCAAGGCTTTGGCGAGGTCGTCCTGGCTGCCCCTCGGTGGGGAAGAAGAGAAAGAGAAAGAAATAAAATAAAAGAAAAGAAAAGAAAAACTTGTTTCTTGTTTCTTGAGTTATTCCCGAAATAAGAAACAACTTTTTTTCTTGTTTCTATTCCATATCTATTCTCGGGAACAAAAAATTACTAAACGCGTTTTGTTTTATTTCTATTCCGATAACAAAAAACAAAAACAAGTATTCCTCAAGCATTACCCAACAAAACCTGAGTGAACGGACTGCAGAGCCCATCTATTTTGAGGCTCAAATTAGAACAATGCAAAAAGGAAAAAAAAAAAAGTGACTAAAATGTTTCTATGGCTGATATATCATAACCTCCCGAAACCAAATTGTGCAATTTTAGGTCAATTTGAACATTCTAATTCATTATTTAAAGCCCTTATTCTTTCTTGGGTTCTTTATCTTGAACTAAATTACAAGAAAGCTAATTTCAAATTATAGCGTACTATGTTTGGAGTCTAAAAATCTTTCATTCCTTTTGTGGCTTCGAGCATGAGAACTTGTAACTTTCGTGTTTGAATTCAGAGGATCCATGCTTTCATCAATCTTCATGTCATTTGGTTGCTTAACTTGTTTGCACACTAAATGAATGCCGCAACTTCTTAGAGTCCCCTCTAATGCTTGAAACAGTACCATAAATTGACTGCAATAATTTAGCAATTTCGAGTCCAATCCCCACGGCATTTGCCGTGGAATGTATAGAACCCATATGTGGTAAAAATCCCATGAGGAGAAACAATCTACACAACCAAAAGTTTCTTGATGGTCAAAAAACAAATGGATCTCGCGCAAAATACTAAATTCCTTCTTTTGTTGAATCGACAATAGCATGAAAGGTTAGGTCGGCTATGTTATAGTATGATTCCGAAGACACAGGAAACCTTGTGAGTCCTTTCATGCTTTGACGGACGAACAACTTGGGGGACTTGATTCCTGAATGATAAACGTCAACTCGAGTCTCTCCAAACAATCCTTGCCATGTGGAACATATACACTTGAGACACAAACATGTGCACGAGAAGAGAGAGAGAGAGAGAGAGATCAATTGACAGCATACTGTAATTGCTAGAGCTTTGATCTTGTATTAGCTTATGATAGCCAAAGAAGTCAACTCTTCTGAGTCAGGGTGATTTATCTGGATTATCGTAACATGTGTAATAAGTCCGCACATGTTTCAAGCAATTCACAACCTTTCGCAAGTAAAGAAATTATTGTTGGCGGGAGAGCTAGAATTTTGGAAACTACATACAACGTTTAAAAAAAAAAAAACTGCTGCAACTTAATAAATTGACTAATGCAAGGCTAACGAATTTGTTCTCCGACAGATCTAAAATTCTCAATGAGGACCTGCAACTTAATAAATTGACCAATGCATGTGGTATGCACTTTGAGGTAGTGATGTCACTGGAATTCTCGGTGACACCCAGAAGGCCTCATGCTCCTTTTGCCTGTTCTTTTACTTTATTGGATGCAGTCATCCAGTTCTCTAGCATTGAGCATCGGTGTGATCTGTACTCTGGCTTGTCTCTCTCAAGAGATCTTGAATAGCAACAATTTCCTTTACCATTTAGGTAACATTCATTTAGGTCCCGTGCAAGCTCTGAATGGTTTTATCCTTCTTCAGATGTTTTGAGCTGATGCAGTGCAGCTTCTTTTGGCAAATAGGATGACTCTCTAGATGCTAACTTCTCGTATACTTAGATGGGCGATTCTTACCCGACCACGGCATGCATCTAACCGAGAATCCCTCTCCGTCTTGTTTCTGATATGATGGTGCAACAATCTCAAATCGCTAGGACTTCAATTTTAAATGCCATACTCTACCAAAGATTTTGATATATGTTCCCTGAGGCATTTACTCGGAGGCTGCTCTTTCTTCTTCTTTTTTTGTTGGTGGCGTCGGAAAGGAGGCTGCTCCAAGGCTTAGGGTTATCAGAAATTCTTTTTGGTCAAATCCAAGCTTTCCCTTCATTGTGCATCTTTGAGGTTTTATGCTGGGAACTTGGGTTACATGTGGGAGATGATAAATTGATTTTCTAAATTTGCTGTCGATAGTATCAAGTATCAACTTGTCCAAAGATTTTACTGATACATTTGTGCTTTTCTGATCAGTTGCAATCTTAAGAGTGGTGCAGAAGCCTAATAGATATTCTGTTAATTGCTAGTGAGGCCCGTATGTGCATGTTGTAATTATCCTCCTCTATCGACTTACATGATAATGTAAGCTTACGATGGAAGATACTCTGGGTGTTTATGGAGCTAGAGAGGGCAAAAGCTCTCTTCAAAATTCTCCTGTTCCGCAATTCTCTGTTATGCATCTACGTGCACACCTATGCTTGCATTTTCTTTTGTTTTATTTTTATCGTCTTTTGTATCTGTAAGTTACCTTAATTGCTGCTAATGTACATGTTCCGTCATGCGTGACTAGAATATTCCGTGTTCCATTTAGGTATCGGCTTTCGGTTGGCGCTCAACTTCGGATCCCGTCCAACGCATTCTCTTCAGAGCTGGTCGCTGCCTCCTCCACCCATGGCGGCAGTGGGACGCAATGGTGGACCATCCTGTTGATCCCGAGAAGCAAACTGCTTCCGTCAAAGCAGATAATCCACCCCTGAAGATGCAAATATGCTCAAGGCGACGAGACTAGACAGTGAAACTCAGCGGCTGCAATCTCAGTTGCTTTCACTTTTCTGGAGTTCCCTAAAAATATTTTCGCGGAGCGCTTCAGAGAACACATAGCAAAAGACATTGGGGAAAGGGACAATTGAAAATCTTTCTTTTTCCAATGAAGTTGCCAACCTTTTGTGAGAAGGAAGATGGACTGCGCAACCGTACCAGGATTTAATTCCTTAATTATCATTTAATGCCTTGTTATCTACACGTACACCTTTCGTAGAGTCTCATTTTCTTCTTTGCCAACTCAATCATCTGACTTCGCTTGCATTCTTGTGACATGACAGCCAAAGCGTTTTTATTTATTTATTAACATTTAGGCTCTGTTTTTTTTTTAACTGTTTGTTTAATGGAAATAATTTCTCGATTAATGGAAAAATTTTCCAGCATTTGAACCGTTTAGAAAAATTAGTAAATGAAAATAGTTTCCTAATTTAATGAAAAATTATGCATAAATTAGGAAAATGGTATGACAAAAAAAGGAAATTTAGAAAATTGATTTAAAAAAATCGAAAATCATTATAAAATAATGACTAGATATCGATGTTTGAATCATAAATTCAAGTGCTTGGACATCGAATCCTAACACTCATTCTTAGATATTCGTGGCTTGGGCTCATGGCTTGGGCCCGTGACCTCGGTCCACCCGCCTAGGACTTGGTCCTTGATGTCCAGATACTCTTGGGTCTCTAGCGCTCGTGCCTGAGTCCATTGAAGTCGGGCTTGAGGCCCCATAGTTGTGCTTGTTACCTCGATACTAGAGCCGGATCGATAAAGACCGAGGTAGGACCTCAATACCTATGCTCGAACCCTATGCCTTGGCTCAGTCCATCAAGGAGTGCTTGGGTCCCTAGTTCCCGTGCACAAATTCCCTTGTACTTGAAGCTAGGTCCATCGAGGCCGAGGCCCAAGACCCTAGTGCCATGCCCCGGTCCATCGAGGCTACCCTTGAGTCCCTCGGTGCCCATGACCAAGTCCCTAGCGCTCTTGCTCAAGTCCATTGTGCCGAGCTGGGACTTGTGGCCCGCTGCAAGTCCACAAAGGCGGCTCAATACCCATGCCTATGCTTGGATCCCCATGCCTAAGCCTAAGTCCAACAAGATCGAGGCCCTAGACCCCGGTGTCCGCATCCATCAAGGCTAGGCATGGGACCCCGATACCCGTGCTCTTGGTCTTCAACGCTTGAACTCGTGTCTATCGAGACCAAGCTTGGGACCTGTACCCATGCTTGGGTCCGGCTCGATGGAGCCGAGCTCGTCATTGAGTGTCACGCCCGAACCCCGAGCGCGCACATCCCACTACGGTCGATCAAATGCGACATTCCTGTAATGTCGCCGACCCATTCATTTTATTACGCATGAAGCGAAACAAATCCCCGACAAAATTTAACTTGGGATAGAAAAGGTGCAATCAATCACAATACCAAACACATAGGTTTAAATACAACTCGACTGTCTACAAAATAGACCAGCTCGACAAAAGGGGAACCATCCTAAAACCAACTAGCAGGACACGTTCACCGATACTTCAATCTCCACCTTTCCGACTTAGGGCTTCGGGTCCTCCACGACCGCCATCTAGGCACCTGAAATTTTAATCCCACAACCGGGATGAGACGATGTCTCAGCAAGTTCAACCCCTAAACCCCTATTAGAACGAAAATACACCCCGGGTGGCCTAGCCACGTCACGTAAGACTTACCTCTCTTAATTCCTTCCCGCAGATTAGCACATTTATATCACACAATCTCGGGTAGTAATAATAATTCAAACAATTGAAAGCCATCACTTTCATATAAATCATAATCGCACTCAAGACGCATTCCAATTATCATTCATCGCCACACAAGGGCATAGCCTACTCGCAGTCGGCTATCTACTAACATTACGGCATTTCTAAGAATAAAGGTCCAGCCGGCCTAGCCACTACTCGCGACCCGAGCCACGTCACTCTCCCGACAGCTTTTCTAGAATAACAAAGTCCGTCCGCAAGCATGCGACCCGAGCCACTCACTCTCCCCGATGGCATTTTTCTAAGAACAAATTTTCGCCGGCCATCTTCTACCGCGACCCGGCCACGTCTTCGACGGCATTCCACAGCTCCAAAGGTCCGTCTTCAAGCCGCACTGCGACCCGTGCCACGTCACTCTCCCGACGGATTTCTGCGAATAAGGATCCGGTTGTCCTAGCCACTATCGACCCGAGTCTTTCAACCAAAGAAACCTCTATTAGATAATTAGTTGCAAATATCACTCAATTTGAATATCTAATCATCAAATCAAAATCTGAATACACTGCAACCTCTCAAAAATTCTGAGAATTTGGGTCTCAAGCTTTTTCGGAATTTAAAATAACTAAATTTATGCCGAAAATTAATATATAGTAATATATATTTTTCAATCCACGCTCAATTTGAAATATTATTTCATATTTTTCACATATCGATTTTGTGTTCGATTCCTTTTCACCCTATAGCCATTTAAATAAATTTTCTGACTCGATTAAATATTTCAAAGATTCTAAATCCAAATGATACCTTTTCTCCTCCTATGGCAATTGCAATTCATTTTTTTCCTTCTAAAATATAATTGAAATTGCACTTTTAGTTTCTCCTACATTTTTCATTATTATAGAATAGTAACTTTCAACATAGAATGGCTTTCAAACAAGGTTCATAACTTTTCGTGCACAACAAATAACTTGTGGCCGATCAAATAGAGTGAACTTTGACCCACCCCACCGAGGAGAGAGAGATGGAGTGAAATTTTCACATCAATCATAACTTTTCCATTGAAAAAGTAAGCTTTCTCCTATGAGATTGCTAATTTTATATATAGCATTCTTGTTTAGTGAAAGGCAACTCTAAAACCGTCCAAAACCCACTAATTCTAACATAGAGCTGGGGATTAGGCATTGCTAAATTTTGCCAAACAATCTGGCATGTACTCACCCGTGCTCGGGGGCCTTGTTAACCAGGGTTGTCCCCGAGCGCTGCAGTTTAAGGTCATGCCGAGGACCAATAGAGTGAACTTTGACCCACCCACTGAGTGGAGAGAGAGAGAGAGAAATGGAGTGAAATTTTCACATCAATCATAACTTTTTCCATTGAAAAGTAATCTTTCTCCTATGAGATTGCTAATTATATATATATAGCATTCTTGTTTAGTGAAAGGCAACTCAAACCGATCAAAACCACTAAGTCCTAACATAGAGCTGAGGATTAGGTATTGCTAAATTTGCCAAACACCTAGTCAAGGGCGGAGATACAATGAGCCTCATTGAATGCACATGCAGATGCGGTAATTTGATGATAAGTTTTTATAGAAAGTAAACTTTTAAACTTGGTTAATAATATTTCTAATACAACAATAAAATAGCAATTTCTATTATATAATAAAAAAAAAAAAGCAATTTCTAATATACAAAAATAGCAGTTTCTGATATATAATACAAAAAAAAAAAAAAAAGGCTTAGTAGCCTTTTTTGTTATCAAAAATAAGATTTCTTGCATTGACAGAAAACTTGTTCAGCCAAGCCAATTTTTTAATATTCCTTTTTATCCAAAATTAGGCTTTATTTTTTAACTTGGCTCATAGGGAAGGAAAATTATTTTAAAAGTCCTAAACTCATTATATTTTATTGATTCAATTTTAAACCTTTAATTATGCCAACTGAAGTCTTAACCCTTTATGCGTTTTGGCAATTAAGTTTATTTAGTCAATTTTAATCAAAATAACATAGATGCCGCGATCCTATATGTCATAACTTTTGCATTGACATGGATAATTTTTAATAATATTTTAATTTTTTTTTTTTTCTCTTATCCTTTCATTGACCTCACTACGCCAGCCGCATGTGAGGTTGTGTTCGTCGATCTCACTTGGGAGGCCATCAGCAATTGTGAGCGAGGTAGCCTTGCCTAGATTAGGGCGGGCAGGAGGTGACAGTTGTCTTAGGTGTTTCATGTACTTTTATCGTCTCTCGGGCATGAAATACAAAGCTTTAGGATGTTAGTGTTGGTGTTTGTTTCAATAAACAAACATACGTGCATAAGTAAATTAAGATCAAAAGTCTGATCGCGGCGGAAGTAAAAATGCTTATACACATGTTTCCAAAACATTTTCGTGCATTTTAACAAATGCGCATAGAGAAGAGTTAGATGGACTAATCATATTAACCTTGTATCGTGCTCCAAATTGGTTCGTAAGTTTCTTCGGGTTACGAGCACGAACGTATGATGTCCTCACAACAATAGTTCCATTCTTCGACTTTGACCATAAACATATGACCATACAGTAATACCAGTTCAACGCCTTGGATTCTTGACCACGGAATGTCTAACGCCTTCCAATAATACCTCCATTCTAACATTCTTCAAATACAAAATGTACGATCTCTTTGTAGGCTCGACATTCTTTCAGATCCAGCCCCACAAGTGTTAGGTCTCTAGTTCAAACACACCACCAATTCTCACGTTGAATAGAAGAGAGAATTTGAAAGATCTCATAACTACAATTGTGCTAGTAATTGGTCTTGTGTGAGTAATTTTGTTGATTAATGTCGGTACTCTCAATTATCAATTGTCGATTGTCAATTGTCAATCATCAATCATCAATCGTCAATCATCCGGTAATCTACTCTTTGTATTACCGTTTATAACAGTGTAGACACATTTAAATCAGCACATTAACTCTAAAATCGTTTTAGAATTAATTCGATTTAAACTTACGGCGGACGTCGGTTCTAATACCATTTCAGATACTAATTTGGACATTAACTCTATAATTATTACATAGCACCATTCTAGACATTTATTTGTAACTATTATAAGTCTTTATTCTTGGTATTAACTTTATAATTGTCACAAATATTTAATTTGACCATTACTTTTGAAACTATTAATTAGTCATTTAAATCTGAAATTGTTTGAATCATTAAATTGCTCATTTAAACTTTGTTTCGGATCATTAATGTGACCATTCGTTTTGAAATCATTTCGACTTTAATGTGACCGTTAAATCTAAAATCGTTTCAATCTTTAATGTAACCATTAAATCAAACTGTTTCGGATCATTAATTTGGCTATTGATTTGAACTCACTTCAGATCATTAATGACGATTGATTTTGAACTCATTTTAGATTACTAACGCAACTATTAATTGTGAACTCACTTCGAATTATTAATTCGGTCACGAATCTAAACATGCTGCTTTAGATCTTTGATTCGGCCGTAGAGTCTCAAGCCCACTTCAAACTTTATAAACTTTGGAAGCCCCTTCATCGAACTTTTTATTTCTAGTCGACTTAATCGATTAGCTCAATTGCAAACACATTTGCAATATTCTCTCTCGTTCAAACATCATTCTAATTAGTTATGGTGTGTAACATCCCTAGGTTCTTCATTGAGCTGGCTACATGACTTGTATTAACACATTAGTAGGGGTGTGCAACCGTCCTGGTCAACCCGGGTTCCCAGACGCCCACCCGGAAAAGAGGTCGAGAACCGATTCCGATTGAAACCGGTCCGGGAACCGTTCCCAAAAACCAGACCTTGTATAAACCAAAGGTCTAGGAACCAGACGACCGACCGGTTTGAGAACTAGTTGGAGAACCGCTTTGAAGCCCCCCAAACGCAAAAAACCTAATATGTTTCTCCTTTGTACTTCTTTTCTATCTTTACCTCCAGAAACTGCCGACGTTGCTCTCGTCGCACCCCTCGCGCCGCACCACACCCCGTCGAGCTCACACCCGAGCGCCGCCGCTCTATTCGATCTCGCCGTTCCACCTACCGTTGTTGCCCCGCCGATAAGGCTGATCTCGCCACCTCCGTTCGATCCCGGTTCCACCTTGCTGCATCTTCGAGTCCGAGCAACCCATAGTAGCCCTCCGCCGATCCCGAGCCCCCCGCCGCGATCTACCACCGCCCGAACGACGCCGCTTCTGCTCGCGATCTAGCCTAGCCCCCTCGGCGCCCCGGCGTCGGAGGGATCGAACCAAACGAGAAGAGAGATGTTGCTCCCTTCACGGCCCCGGGATTACCTCGATCCGTCCTACCGGTACGTGCACCGCCGAATCGCGTTTCGCCATCTCCGCTTGGCCTAAGGGGCACCCGACGATCCATTGCAGTTCTCATGTTGTTGTCATCGATATTGCTTTAGGGACGCAGAGGTTCTCTCACGAGGAGCACAAGTGGTTCAAGACTACTCTCATTTCCGCCACCCGATGCGGCGGAATGTCAAGCCCGGTTCTTTCGTGAGCACCCGCGTCCTTTCAATGCCTTTTCAATTCCGACGTGCTCAGATTGGTCTTCGCACTCCGGTGTTGTCTAAGCTCAGTTCAAGAAATTGGCGCTGCGGTCTTCTATGGTTTATTTCGCATCTTTGGCATTGATAGATATGCTGGATGTGACTAGTTTGGCGTTGCGGGCTTGTTTGTATTTTGGCTATCGTATAGAATTACTTAAGTTTTCATGTTGGTCTGAATTTTCTGTGGAAGTAGATGGGTGAATGTTGAATTGTCCGGTGATCTTGTTTCCATTTTTGTTGTGGGCATGTTTACCCTCTTTTTAGATTTTCTTGGATTCCAATTACTGTTATTGGTTCGAGGATTTTATTTAATTGTGGGTCTTTCTAATGAGGAAACTTTGTAATGAAGGTTATGGAGCTTGGTACCGAAACTTGCAGCTATGTGAAAATCTCTATGAAGACGGGGTTACGGATATAATATGCATTGATGCTGTGGAAAGGATGCAAAACGGGTACGAGTCTAAGGGATATAAAGGTATATATATGCTTTCATCTTTGCAAAATGATTACACTCCACACCTTACACTTCATTTTCATATTAATCATTTGAGGCTTTTCGACTAGTTGAGAATTTGGATATTGAGGACTCTATTGTTTTTCATGGAACCTTTGAGTTTATTTCTCTTCCTGCCTTGATCGTGCCAATCTAAAGCCTACCTGGAGATTATGTGTCTGTGTCACTTAATGCTTTCTATCAAGTGGGAAAAATAGCTCCCAGCACAAAATTGGGAGGCTGAACTTATATGATGATCTTTTGCATGAGCTTATGCATTTTTGGTTGCTTGGGAGGGAACATGTAGTGGATTTTGCCAAGGCTTGAAACTTGTATTCACTTGACTTTTTAAGAGTTCCAGTGAAACTTATACTGATCGAGATTGTAAACGCTTTATCTTACATATGAGTGTTAAAACGTTTTATCTTACATATGAGTGTTGTACAGTAATTTTTATGCAAAAAGGTTCTAATATAAAATGGGGTTAACCCTATTCCCGGATCGGAAAAGAGGATGGGTCGGGAACAAATGGTCCAATGCAAACAAGGTCGGGTACAGGGTCCAAAAAAAGAAAACCGATTATAACAGGGTCGGGAACAGGGTCCAGGTCTAGACCCTACCCACCCTGGACCCGATCACCCCTACACATTAGCACAACCAAGAGAACTAACTGTCCATATCAATTTCTTGTTCTTGCAAACCATGAATAACATCTAGCAATATCATGGCTACCTGACAATGTGAAAATATTTTCAGAACATAATGAACCTATTAGCTTTAGCGATCATGTAATTTGATTCTTTCTCGTCTCACCATGTCCCAATCGAACAAAGGCCATGAAATTATTGGTCAAGTCACCAATTTGATCATATGCACAAATCTAATTGACATATATTTCTTCGATATATGAACCATTCATTCTCAATTACAACCTAGCTGAAGATTTTAATACAATGATCGCATAGGACATCAATCTCGTATATCCATATATAACAAGAAAATAGATTCCATATTGCGCACGCATGTGCCTTCGTATGTAAACAAACTATGACCATCAAATATAGAGACGGTTCAATGAAGCATCAATATGCGCACTTGTGAACCACAACCATTCAACATACGAGTCAGCATCATGCTTTAGGTTTAAGGATCTTACACCTATCGACATTGACCCTACTAAAAGCTTTCATATCGCCAATTATTCTATGTATGTCATGTTCAATGAACTTGTCTAAGACAATCACCCGTGTTCTAGCTCGAATATCATAATATCCAATGACTTGTGAGTCATCATCCCATCAAGTATCCAATACTGAATGGTGAAATTCAAGAACACATCGATCTCAATAGGATCATCAACATCCTCTCAATGATCCATCGATCGAGAACTGTTTAAAAATTCAGTATAACTGTAACCTGTTATACATATTCTTAACACCTTAAGAATATGTTCGAGTCATAACGATCTTATGGACTTCATTTATATAAACTAGATGATTAATGAAATACTTATTTGTCATTAAATAATATCTAACATGTAATTATTATATGGTTGCTTTTAGGGCATACACTTAATAGTTAGCACAGTGGTGACCAATAAACATGGCTTCTTGAAAGCTTGAAAAATTGAAACCCAAAATAGGGTTATCGACCAAGCTTGTCGGACATGATTTGATTGTCAACCATTGCGAGAGGGGTAGTTAGAGGTTGTCGTGCAAAGTTGGAGGCGTGGGTGGCGATGTGAACTAAGGGTGTGCAAAAGAATCGGGACTCGCCCGAAACCGGATCGAAACCACGCGGAACCGGTGGTTCTTGAGGGGAACCACCGGTTCCCGATTTCAATTTATGGGAACCGTCCGTTCCTAGTTCCATGGGCGGTCCGTCCACCGGACCAAACCGATTATATTATAATAATATATTATTTAATTTCTAAATTACTAATTAGCAAACCTAAATTTTAGGACTCTATCTCCTCTCATGGTTTCCATGTTTTTATAAGAATTTAGTATAGTGTATAGGTTGCTTTTCAGCAACTCAACAATTGGTTCCTTCAAAGGATACTTTCGGGACTCACATAGGACACTTGTATTCAAGAAAATGTGAAGTTTCGGTGGAATTGTTTTTACAAAAAGAATTCAGTAAAACAAAGTTTGTAAGAGATTAAGCATTGTAGGGGATAAAGGAAAAGACAATCATCCGTAACTTTGAACTTAAAGAATATTTTAGATTCAATCAAATGATTAAAAAACAAGAAAAAACCTATTTCTCTTCTTTGGTAGTGTTTTCCAATAAAATAAAGAAAAATAGTACCCTTAATTAAAAGCCCAGTTTAAATTTAAAGAAAATATTAATTTATATGAAAAGTACTCACAGCGGGATTTGGAAAACAATATTATTATTGATGAGATCGGTTCCCATGGATCCACTCGGGAACCGGGACCAGTAGTTTGGTTTCTCAAGTGGATCCATATAACTAATGGGTGGTTCCAGGTTCCAAATTTTTTGAAACCGGTTCTTAGTGAGCGGTTCTCGGTTCTAGGTCAGAATCGCTCCCCCGGATCATGCATTCCCTAGTGTGAACACCGATGAAGTGAGTCTATGCAAATAAATGATGAATAGTGATGAGGGGGAGTTCCAACGCAAAAGGAAGAAGAAGACTTCGTTTTAGTGGATGAAACTTCAATTTGTGATTGAGATTCGTGATATCACATTTGAGCAATTATGGGCATATGTTGAAAGTAGTTGAAGTTTCTACATTTGTTGGATGAAGACTGATGCGTTTAGCCGATCAATTTTAGTCGAAAATTACTAACGTGGTTTTATCGGTCTCATATGGTGCGACTGATGTTAAGCCAAGCTTTTTTTTTTTTTTTTTTTTTTTTTTTTTTTTGAGAAATAATGTTTTGGAATTGATAGTCCTCTTCAGTTAAAATTAGGCTTTGTTTTTTTAACTAAGTTCATGGAATCCCATTTTGGACCTCAACAACGAGGACATGAGTATTCTTCGTCCCATTTGTACCGAGTTTACTCTTTTGCACATTATCTTTTGCGCACCCATGCATGGACATCATTCTATGGCCAAGTAAAGATAGCATGAACCATTAAGTCGCGGCATTATTAGGGAAAGATTGGAACGTGAATTTCGGAGAGTTGACAAGGACTTGGAAAGGTGGGTGCATTACCAGAGCTTGTGTTTCTTGATCCGATCAAGAAGGCTTAAAAGAGAAATCCGAACCCGCGACCTTGCAGGGGAGACGGCAAGCGGCGTGGAGGAGAGCTGTGGAGCTTGTGGCTCTAGACTTTTTTCGCACGAATGGTTAGTTACAATTCTTTCTACCTAATTGGGTCTTTGAATGGATGCTATCTTTTGAAAAACCAGTAATGAATCATCTCATCACATAATACATAAATTTACACATACGCGTTTTGTTGTACCCAAAATTATACCAAAGATGAGACAAAATTAAGTAAAAAATGGCGCTAAAGCTCCATTATGTACCTATAATGAAGGGGACATTCAAGGCTTCGTCGATTGAACTTCTCGCTTTAAAAGTTTTTCTCATTCAATTGAACAAAACGTGCTCGAAAGTGTAGTGCCGGTGTAGAGGCTTTTAATCAATATCTTAGTAAAATCGCGTTCGAATCGATCAATTCTTTTTCCTTCGTTAATTTTTATTTCAAGTTTAAAGGGGCGTAAAAGAGAATGGTGAAAACATACACAAAAATGACAAAAAAAAAAGAAACGAAACGACAATTAATTAAAACATAGGATGAAAAGAAACTTATGAAGAAATGGGAATTTTCTTTCCATTTATATTAGAATTTTCAAACGTTGTTTATAGTATATCCATGAAAACGTGTTGTCCGACAGAGCCACAGCAGCCACTCACATAGCCACCGTCGGCGTCGTCTTCCTTCAAGCCCCCGTCGGAGGTCGAGGCGAACCCATGAAGTTCTCCTCATACTCCCCGACGACGACCGCCGCCGCCGCCGCCACCAAGGCGGCGACCCAACCTCCAACCACCACCCAATCCTTAAAGCCAAGCTGCCTCTCACCATCCTGAACCACCCATTCACCTCCACCATCGCCGCCGCCGCCGTCGCCACCAACGCCGCAGCCGCAACTTCGACGTACTTCGCCTTCTCCCTCTCCACCAACTTCCCTTCCTTCCCTTCCCTCAAGTTCTCCTACTCTCCCGCCGCCGGGTCGTCCGCCGGCTCTCCCTTCGCTCTCACTCTCAAATCCGGCATCGGCCTCTTCGGCTCGCCCAACGACTCGCCTCTCGTCTTCTCGGCTCATTTCCCTCTCGCTCTCGAGCCCCGCCCCCTAATTCGCCCGTCTTCTCTCTCCACTTCCGGCCGCAGCTCGGCCACTTCGCTTTCCGCAAGTCCACCTCTTCAAACCCCAGTTCGGGCCGGGATTTGGACGTGGAGAGATTTGTCGAGCCTCGTCAGGGGAAAGACGAGATCGCGCTTGCTGGTGTAAGTGATGGTTTGGGTTCTGAGTTGGGAACTGGGGGTGGGTTTTCGATGGGGGGCTCGTCGACTTGGGAGGAGGTGAAGTTGGAGCCTTGTCGTGGGAAAGAGCTGTTTAGGAGCTCTGATGGTGCGGAGTATGGCAATGTTACGCCACTGAGTTCTACAAGCGATGGGAAGAGTGGCAATCTGAAATTGTTCTCTGGAACTGGAGTGAGTGCGATGACGATGTTGCCCATCACGAAGCGTGCGAGGGTGAATATCCGCTGGGGGTGAATCTGCCGGCGGCTGATTCTGGGACCGGAATGCCGTTCTTGATGGTGAGTAAAATTGAGTTCGAGACCATCGAGGAAGCGAAGGGAGCGAATGAGAGGAAGGGAGAGAGTAATTTCGGTGATCCCGAGTTGTTGAAGGGAATGTTTTTATGGATGAGGAAGGATTTGGAAGAGATGCAGAGGGAGAATAGTGAGATGAAGCTATCTTTGGAGGCTATGAGATTAGGAATGGGGACAAGGGAGGGTCCTGGCAAAAAGATAGGAATTGGCAATAGAGATTCGATGGATTCGGGAGCCAGAAGGGGTGGTTTTGAAATGTGGAAGAGTAAGAAGAGTGGGAGGGAAGAAAATGGCAAAGAACCGAATCAGTCTTTGAATCAGTTGAGCAGTTTGGAGAGTGAACTCCAAAGAGCTATCAAGTCTGCATCCTCATGACTCTAGACAACTTAGAATTGTGGACCTGCATACTTCCTTTTGCTTCATGTATGTATATATGGTAGGAGTTGATTTCTGATATCCCTCGCATATAGCAAAGGGAATATTTATTGTCTTAGCTGTGCAATGAACTCAAACAGATATGAACTAGCCCATTTCTCGTCAATGAAACCATTAACGAATGCACATTACACCATTTAGGTGTGTTCTTTTCTGTGCTGCAAGGAACGTGAGAAGATGTAATTGATCCATCTTCTCATACAGGTGATTGAGCAGATGGTTTAGTGAGGATATTTCGCTACTGGGTCTGAATGAAGAAAAAGGTTTAAGAAGGTTTTGGATCATACACCTCCAATGGTTCTTCTGAGCATCTTTCCTTTGAGTGTACGGTTAAATTTTTGTTAGAATTGGTGGCCAGGTGTGTTAAAGAGGTGCACCGATCCAGATTGACTATTGATGAAGAGTACTTAGAAAACAACATCATTTCCCCGGTGCAAAATTTTAGAAATTGTTTACAATGCTTATCAGTCTCCTTTTGCATTCAAGTTGTTCTGGTTTTCCTCCAGCTGCTGATTGTTTTCTTCAAGAATCTCTGGATCATGGTTAATTTAATGGCAATATCAGTATTTTAATGATCCTTTTGTAAATTAGTACTATTTGCAGTGTTTTTAATGGCCACAGTCCACTGCCATATGAAACAGAGTAACGTGAGCATTGTGTCTACTGGTAGCATTTACATTATAAGCATATATCTAGATGCATGGCACAGGTACTCAGACTAGTTTTGGGCTGTGAAGTTTTCGAATTAATCTAATCAACTTTCTTTCTTCATCCCATCCTGGAGCTCAGGTGCTGTGGCAATGTTGGAAAACGTTCCTTTTACTCATTCCCGTATCTTCGTCGATACTAATTCTCAGTTGCGTTCCAACTGGAGTGGCAATTGCATCTAGGTCGCCTCTCGAACATGGTTTCAAGCCAGTGGTAATTGCATCTATGTCATCTTGGACCCTTGTCACGTCTACAAGAAGTTTCCTAGGTCAGCCTGGTCCTGGTCACGGAAAAAAAGGCAATTTAATTCTGTTAAGTCACTCCATCCGATCAGTTGCCTGTGTCTAGGCTGGAAGATCTTGTGAGTACAATGAAGGGAAGAATAACGTGTAGATGGAAGCAGCATCTAGAGAGCAACGGCAATGCAGGTAATGAGACAATATATCATTGAATTAGCAAAGTGGATAGAATGAACCTTTGTGGTAAGCTGCATGCCTCCACCACCTTCCACTACCTTTTACATTAATTTTGCAAAATAAACAAGCTATTTCTGCCAACTGTAAGATCGGTATGTCAAAAAACCTAATCAATTGCTAATGTGTGAACCTAATTACTTTATTTAATTTGATATGATTTATAGTGAAGTCTTCTTATTGAAATATATATAAAAGAAATTGTTAATCATTTTTAGGTAGCATAAAGACTAATCGATGTATATTGAAAAGATTGCGCGTTAGTTAGGTTGTGTGGTTAGGCACTTTACATCTCTGTTTTATATAAATCTGAGGAACAGGGGAGGCTGAGTTTACCTCGGAGACCACACATTCAAGATGAACTCCATAGCTGCATTCTCCACAGTAATAAGCCCGGGCCTTTGGGCTTATCTTCTTATCGCATGTTGCGCAGAGAATCCCACTTGGATCATTCTTGGGAGGAGTAGAGCCTTTGAGTGTAAGAAAATGGGGATGGTATTTGTGCTTAACGGTGCTTGCAAATTGAAGACAAGTGGAGTGCACGTTAAAGTTGCAGCTAATGCATCGGTAAAGATTGTTGCTGCACGATTTGCCGCAAAGATTACACGGAACTTGACCATTTATTTCTTCGAAGAAAGCGAGGCAACCGTCATGCTTCTCATGTTTCAGTGAAGGTGTAAGAGAAGCGCATACCACGTCGAGGTCAAACTGACATATGTCGCAGTGGTACACAAAACCACAGATGGTCTTCTTACAGGCATCACAGACCGCTCGTGTATCACCATAAGGCGATTTTTTACAGAGTGTCAAGGTGTGCAAAGGGTGGAAAGGATGTTCCTTCAGGCATGGCAATTGAGCACAGCATTTGTCGAGTGTGAACCGCTGGCAGCATACCTTGCAGCGATAAGCTGGACCACAAATTTGCCGTTCACATCCGGAACATCTCACATAATCCTTCTTTGTGAGGAAACAAAGTGTCAGGGGGTGGTTGTGGCTGAAATGCAGTAGCTTCCTGTTTTTTCTTCTCGAGGAGGGAGATTAAGACAAGGCTGGTTCCTTAAGAAACAGGTCACGTCCATGTTGAAGTCGCACTCGCAGCATCGGAAGGTGAACCCGGAGTCAGTTTTTGCAGACGCTGCACTCGAAGGTCTCTGATTGATTGAAGTGGAGGGAGAGAGGGTGTTTGGGATGAAGACAGTGGTGGATGCTCTGAGGCAACTTGGCGCACTTCTTATGGAGGTGGAAGTTGCAGTCGTGGCAAACGTAGCCGAAATCGAAGATGGTCTCGAGCAAGCCCTGCAAGGCTTGCCGGCGTCGTCCATCGCAGAGAGGGTCAGCCAATGCTTGTGGCTGAAATGGCAAATCTCCATTCTTCTCTCTGTCCGTTTCAATAATATTGAGCTAAATGGAGGGGTGTGAATCTCTGCCTAAGTCTGAGGTCAGGCTTTTTATGGCGGTAAGGAAATCCAGTTTCCTTTCCCATCGCACAGCATATATTCCTTCCCTATACTTTCGATTTGTTTATTGCTTCACAGGCGTAGTCATTTTGAGTTCTTATCCAACATCGGGCTTTCTTGGCAGCAAAACTTGGTGGGAATATGCTTGGCTTGTCTTGTTTGGTGAGTTCGAATGGTTTAATGTGCTTTACCAACCACAAGAAGATAGAACCTGTTTGCTGTGAAATAGACTCAATTCACGAATTACTTGGAGACGAATGCCTCGGGCATTTCCAATTTGTAGAGGTTTGGTGACCTCGACCCTTCACGAATTATATGGAGGGTCGAGAAGAATAAGGGTGCGCATGGATTTATTTCGTGCTTTTTTGTTCCCGGGAACAAACAAAAGTGTTTCTTCCGGAACAATTTTGAACAAAGAACGCGTTTGGTAACGTTTGGTCCTAATAAAAAATGTAAAACACGTTTGGTTAAATTTTATTATTTTTTTGTTTCTTTTAATTTTTTAAACATTTTTTATTATTTTTTATTTTTTCCTTTCTTTTTTTTTTTTTTTCGGCCGGCCACCGCCTCCGCGACCGGGCCGATGGGGCCGACACTCGCTCGCCCACGGCGAGGCCGCTCGCCCACGGCGAGGCCGAGCCTGGCCGTGGTTGGGCGAGGCTCGGCCTCGCCTGGCCGGGCGAGCTCAAGCTCGCCGGATCTGGCGAGCTCGAGCCGCCTGCCCATGGCGAGGCTCGGGCTCGCTGATCCGGGCGAGCCCGAGCTCGCCTGCCCAAGGCGAGGCTCGGCCCGCCGCGCGGCAACGCCGAGCCTCGCTTGGCCGGGCGAGCTCGGGCTCGCCAGATCCGCGAGCCCGAGCCTCGCCATGGCCGGGCGAGCTCGAGCTCGCCATGGTGAGCCCGGCTCGCCGGGGCCGCCGACGCCGCCTCGCCCACGCCTGGGCGACGCCGAGCCTTCCGCCGGGGCCGCGACGCTCGGCCCGCCGGATTGGGCGAGGCTCTGCCGACCGGCCAAAGAAAAAAATAAGAAAAAAAGAAGAAAAGAAGAAGAGAAGAAGAAGAGAGAGAAGAGTCGTTTTGTTCTTTTGTTCTTCCGAGAAGTGTTTCTTTTCCTGAGAACAACTTTTTTTGTTTCTTTTTCCTGCTCCTATTTTCCGTAAACAAAAACAAAAATGAACAAAAACGCAACCAAACGCGTTTCGTTTTTGTTCCCGGCACACTTTCCGTACAAAATGTCGAAACGCTTCTTAGAAACGTTTCCATGCACGCCCTAAGTGAATAGGTTGAACTCTCTTGTTCTGATTGGAATATTGCCATTTGGCGCTCCAATAGTAGAGTGAGAGAATGTTACTGCCATGATTGAATGCCTGATCATATTGCGTGAAACTAAGGATAACGTAGCTTTTGCCACAAAATTTCCGTAGGATAATTGCACAATTGATCTATAAACACTAGTCCAAAGGGTCTCGAAACTTTTAATTTATGCAACTTGGTTTTTACTTTTAGCCAAATGTGCACTATTGTATTTAGACTTTTAATTCATTTAATATGGTCTTAGAATCCGATAATGTTTGAGGTAAGTCATAGACTATAAGAAAATGTTTAAAAGTTCATAGACCATATTAAATAAATAAAAAGTTCAGTGGACGGTATTGCATATTTGATTAAAATTTGGAAATCATTATGTGATTTTTCCAATTTCATATGCGGTAGGTGATTTTTGAGAGATAAGGGTAACTTCTAGTTTTGCGTCCGGTAATTTCACGCAGATTTTTTTATTTCGCTAGTAACTCAGTAAACATGTTAGTAAATTATGGATTTTTCGAACAATTCATTTTGTACAGTACACGTAATTTATATTCTCATCGGCCTGGAAAGTTAGTGGAATTCTGAAGGATAAAAGCAATTCATCTGTAAATTTGTATAAATAAAAATTACAGTCACGCTGAAAATAGGACGAGCAGGAAGATGTCCTGCAAACCTAATGTTTTCAAATATCACATTAACATTTGCCTGGAGACAATGCTGATTTTTTTCGTGTAGCGAGCATTGCATAACATGTGGTTCCTTAAATGACGTTAGATTATGAAAACGCAGACCAAGGTCGAACAACTTTTGTTTCCCGTTGAATCTGGGATATCGTCGAAATATAATTACGAGAATAAAAGGGAGAAAAGGTGAAAGCAAGCGCTCTGTTCTTCTTTTGGTGTTTGGACCTGGACAAGGGTCAAGCTTCTTGATTATCCATTCTTGGGCTCTCTTAAGTCGGGAGCTTCGTGAACCGATTCTCAGTGATGATGATCGTATTTGGTATAACGAGGATAAATGGTTAAATATCACGAAAAATTTCAAATTGAAACGTCTTTAATAAATGGGTTAATGCCCTTAAAAACCAAAAACTGATATATATATGTAACAAATTTACCAAAAACTAAGTACACTTGTGGTAAATTTACTCTCTGTTAGTTTCTATTAAATTTTATTGTCAATTATTAAATTAAATTGGATGTGATAGTTGACTCACAAATTTGAAATTTTACTCTCCATTTGTCACGCTTTACAATTTTTTTTAAAATTTTTTTATGGTATTAAACCAATTTAACATGAGGTATATTTGTTACAAATGTACCGGTTTGAGATTTTTGGAGATCGAATAAATTAGTTTGAGGTAAATTTTTCATAAATATACCAGTTTATAGTTTTTTATGGTCGGGATAAATTTGTCACAAGTGTACTAATTTGGTGTTTTTCATGATAAAAAATAGTTTATGATAAATTTATTACACATGTACCAATTTTGAGTTTTTTAGATAAATTTGCCTCAGATTAATTTATTGACAATTAAAAATCCCAAACTAGTAGATAAATTTACTTTTCTTGAGTTTATGTTAAATTAGATTAATATCACCAAAAATGACAATTTGGTATATCTATGATGAATGGAGGGTGAAACCTCAAATTGATACATTCATCAATTGTCATGCATAATCTAAAATTAGGTAAAATTTTATAGAAACTAATATAAATAAATTTTCACAAATGTAATAGTTTGGGCTTCTTGTAGTCAAAAAATTAGTTTAAGATAAATTTATTGTGTACCGGTTTGAGATTTTTCATTGTATTAATCCGAAGATAAATTCTCTTTTGTGGCAAGGGAATGAGTGCCAAAGCACAAGTTTTCTTAGCTTATGATCTTTGCTTCAATGTGTTTAGATGGTATTGATTCCGTGGCTTTTATCCTTTTTTGTTTAATTGCGTTCTCTTCATGTTGGACAAGCTCAAATTCTTCACTCTTGGAAATGTGAGGAAAAACGAGGGTTAATACCATAAAAATCCTAAACTGATATACTTGTGATAAATTTACCGAAAATTAATTTTTGATCATTAGATTCAAAATTAATACACTTTTGACAAATTTATTAATCCCAAACTTGTATACTTGTGATAAATTTTTGATCTATTAGTTTTCGTTAAGTTTTTCTGTCAAATTACTGAATTTGATAATACATGATAGTTGGCTAATGTACTAATTTAAGATTTTACTCTTCGTTTATCACGCTTGTACTAATTTTGTGATTTTTCGTCGTATGAATATAATTTAACAGATGATATATTTATCTCAAATATACTAATTTAAGGTTTTTGAGGTAAAATAGTTTGTGATAAATTTATCACAAGTGTATCGATTTGGGTTTTTTCGTGGTCATTTGAGGTAAATTTGTTATAGATGTACCGGTTTGGGGTTTTTCATGGCTAAAAAATTAGTTTGAATAAATTCATTATAAATGTATTAATTTTGGGTTTTTCATGGTATTGAAAAAAAAAAAATTCTTATAATTATGCATAGCTGATGTTCTTATTTATCCGTTATTGTGCTCTTTTCATTGTTGTTTTTTCGTTGGCAAAAGAACATCTAGAGTGTCAAAACATGACATAAGATGATACTTAAATGCCAAAAGTTACAAAAATAATACTTAAGTATTAAAATTAGAGCAAAATAGATCAGCTTAGGTACCAACAGTGAGAAAATCCGGCCAAAATGCCGACATGGCAATTTTCTAGCGAGATAAGTGCAAAACGATCGTTTTGCGGTGCCGACATGACTAGATAAGTGCAAAACTACATCATTTTGCTGACGTGGCTAAATAATTAATATAAATACTAATTAGATTAAATTTAAAACTAAATTTATTTATATAGTAATTAAATATTTTTAAAAAAGGAAGAAGACAAAGATTGCGGGTGGCTGAGGGTGAGCCCTCATCGCGCCTCCGTGCCCTCGTCGGAAGGGCCGACGATGGTGGGGAGTGTCGATTGGGGTCGTTGGGCCTTGGCCAGGGTCTAGCCCCAGCTAGCGACAGCCCTTGGCTTGACCGGGCGAGGGCTAACGACCCATGCCGGATTTGGGGAAGGGTCACAACCCTTGCTTTAGATCTTAGTGAAGGCTCACAGGTCCTCACCATTAGTCGATAGAGGTTGTTGGACCCTGGCTAGTACAGAAGAGCTCGATCGACCCTCCCCATCATTGCTAGAAGGGTCGGTGATGGCAAAGAGGTGGTGGCGAGGACTAAGCCCTCGCCTTCTACCTTCTCCTCCTTTTGCTTCTTTACGCCTTGGCAAAGGTTGTTGCTGAACGCTGTGCCACAGGAATTGCATGGAACTCGACCGTTCGATTCTTCGAAGCGAGTAGGAGGTCATTATGCTTCTCCTGTTTTAATGAAGGTAGGAGACAAGTGCACGCCGAGTCGAGGTCGAACGAACATTTGTCGCAGTGGTACACAAACCACTGGTGATCTTCCGACAGGCATCACAGATTAAACGCGCTTTTTTAAGGAGTGCCAACGAGTGCGAAGGGTGGCAAGGATGTTCTCTGCGGTGGCAAATGAGCACAAGATTTGTGAAGCGTGAGCATATCGCATTTCTTGCAGCAACAAGCTAGACCCGGAATTTGCTGTTCACATCCGGCACAACTCCTTTTACCCTGCCGTGTGAGTTGACAAATTGTCACGGTGGAATGCGGTAGCTTCCTTGTTTCACATTCTAGAGGAGGGACATCCTTGTTAAAGCCCTTAATGTATCTTTGGTAGCAAACCATTGGCAAAATCTGATTGGAAGCCCCATGGATAATCATTTTTTCCTTGAGATATTCACGCCTAAGTCCGACCCTGTCAACATATCCAATTGGACTCACTTCACTAAAAAAATTAAGCTATTGAGTTATGGGTTAATTATGATATATTAACTTATCCACACCGTACTCATTGTTTGATGTAGGTCCTCTTGAAGACAATTCATGCATATTTCTCAGCGTAACACTTGTGTATCCCAACATCTCCATTTCATTTTTGGTGAGCACATTGATGTTCCCGATCTCACACAACGGAGTTTCAAAAATAGCGGAAAAAGCTTCTTCCCCGAAGGCGTAAGTCCAGACATGCCTTAAAATTACACCTTCATTATAGTCATCGATGAAGGCATTTATCAGATGGTAGGAGACCCCCTGCCTTGGAGGATGTTGAGGAGGTAGTGGTTGTCGAACTCGAAAGGGTCATGTAATCAAGCGATTGTGCACGATATTTAGAAAGCTTAGTGGGATTCCGGAGGATGCCCATGACTCATCTACAATTCAAAAATCGCCCTAGCATGTGCCTGCTAAGTACCTCCTTCTTGGTAATCTCACTTTGCCTTCAAATTCCACGAGACTGTATTGTGGAATGAATGTTCTCGAGGATCGCAAAGCCTAGAGCCAATGCTGAACTTTCATGTGGTGGGCATTGTGTAATGTGTCGTTCCTCAAATGACATTAGATTACCAAACCCAGAACAATGTCCCACAACGTTTGTGTCCCGCTGAATTCCAAGTCGCTGTGCAACATTTTTTGATGGGCATTGAATCACCGAGTTCGAGCTGATTTTTTGATAATGGGCACCCGAAATTCCATCATTTGATGGAGAGTCAAGTCAATACACAGATTTCCACCTGAAACAAGTCCAACCAAAGAGAAGCATCAAATCAAGCCTCTGTTCTTCTCGAGGTTTGGATCTGCACAAGGGTGGGCTTCTTGAACCATTCTTGGGTTCGCTCAAGTCGGGAGCCTCGTGAACTGTTTCTCCGCGCTGAAGATCGTATTTGGTATAGCGAAGATGAATTTTCTTTTTGGAGCTCGGGAAAGAGCATATGTTCTTAGGTTACGCTCTTTGCTTTTGTGTCGCCGGATGGTGTTAATGCCGTCGCTTTTCTCTTCCTTTTTGGGTCCTCTTCATGGAGGACAAGCTCAAATTTTTCACTCTTGGATATGCGAGGGGAAAAAAATAAAATTCCTGCAACTGTGCACAGTTGATGTTCCCATTTATCCGTTATTTTGCTCCCTTTACTTTGTGTTGTTGCTTTTGACTAACGTCGAGTAGATAATGCTAAGGAACAAGATTGGTGTTATGACTCTCCAATGGAGAATCTCAAATTGGGTGTTTTAGATTGGGAGTCAAAAGTAATTTTCTTAGGGAGGCCTTGATAGGAATTCATCCGTCTGCTAATCCACTAGTGGGCATTGTGGTGTTACTACTTCGATAAGTATGCTTACAACATTGAATGTGATTTCGGATTTTTTAATTGTAGTCTTCTTAGCATTCTCTACTGGACAGGTGATAAATATTAGTTTTTGTAATATGCACAGATCACAGATCGCCTATCAATTCAAAGTTCTCAGAAAATTTCCTTGAAGCAAACTTTTTGGAATTTTTTACAATGCTTATTAGTCTCTTTTCGCATTCGAGTTGTTCTGCTTTTTTGTCCATCTGCTGATTGTTCTCTTCGAGGATTTCCAGATGATGGTTAATTTTACGATAGTATGAGTATTTCACCGATCCTTTTGTAAATTTGTACTTTTTGTAATTTCTTTTTTATGGTCATAGTCCACCACCGTATGAAACGAAGTAACGTGAGCATTCTATCTATGAGTAGCATCATTTATGGATAATTTAGGAGCATGACGATCTTTCCTTTGCACATGTGGATAGGCTTTTACATTATAGTAAAACATTTAGATGCATGACACAAGTACTAAGTCCTAACTATCTTACTTGATTCAAGTAAGTGTCACTAAGTTTTAGACACAATGGTATCGACAGAGCGAAGATCATAGAATCTCACTTTCACTTATCCGTCGGCATTTCACTTTTTTTATTAGCTTAGGTTGCCGTTGTGTTATGTTGGAATATTTTCCTACTCACGCTTGTATCTTCGTCTATCCCGATTCTTTGTCCCGTTACAGCTGAGCAGCAATTGCATTTAGCGCTTCTTGGACCCTTGCGATGTCTTCCGCGAGTTTCCCTCGGTCCGGCTGCTCCTATTCATGGAAAAAGATCGAATTAGCTATATTAAGTCACTTCATCTGATTAGTTGCCTTTGCCTAGGATGGAAGATGTTGTATTAGGAAGGGAAGAAATTGAGGAAATCAAGAATAATGTGTAGGTGATGAGAGGATATATCATTTAATTAGCAAAGTAGATAGAATGAACCTTTGTGGTAAGCCGCACGCTTTTTTCTGCCAATTATAAGATTAGTATATAAAAAAAAACGATTCGACTGCTAATGGGTATGAATCAATAACTTTATTTTAGTTTGATATGATTTATAGTAAAGTCCTCGTACTGAAATTTTTATTAGTATGCTTGAGTAAAAAGAAGTTGTTAAATCATTCTCTGGTAGCATAAAGACTAACGGATGTAAATTGAAAAGACTGCGTGTTAGTTAGGTTGTATGGTTAGGCACCTTCCATCTCCGTTTTATATAAATCTGAGGGATAGGGAAGGCTGAGTTTACCTCGGGGACCACACATTCAAGATGAACTCCATAGCAGCATTCTGCACAGTAATAAGCCCGGTCCTTTGGGCATATCTTCATCTTGCATGCTGCGCAGCAAATCCTACTTGAATCATCCTTGGGAGTAGGTTCTTTGAGCGTAAGAGAATGGGGATGGTGTTTGTGCTTAACGGTGCTTGGAAGAGGAAGACAAGTGCAGTGCACATTAAAGTTGCAGCTAACGCATCGGTAAAGATTGTTGCTGCACGGAGTGCTGCAGGAATTACATGAAACTTGACCACGCGATTCTTTGAAGCAAGAAGGGAAGTCGTTACACTTCTCCAGTTTCAGTGAAGGTGCGAGACAAGTGCATACCAAGTCGAGGTCGAATGAACATTTGTCGCAATGGTACACAGAGCCACCATTGATCTTCCGACAGGCATCACAGATTGCACATGTTTCTTTAAGAAGCGCGCGGGAGTGCGAAAGGCAGCAAGGATTTTCTCTCTGCCGTGGTAATTGAGCACAGTATTTGTGGAGTGTGAGCAGATCGCATTCCTTGCAGCAACAAGCTGAACCCGAAATTTGCTGTTCACATCCTGTACATTTCCTTTTACTCTGCTGTGCGCAGAGACAAAGTGTCGCGGTGGAACGCGGTAGCTTCCTTGTTTTACATTCTTGAGGAGGGAAATCAGTACATGGGAAATTTGTTAAGAAACAGGTCACGTCCACGTTGTATTTGCACTCGCCGCATTGGAAGGTGAGCCCCGAGCCAGTTTTCTTGCAGACGCCGCACTTGAAGGTTTCCGATGAAAATTGAAGGGTGAGAGGGTGTTTGGGATGAACCCGGAGGAGGACTTTCCGAGGCAACTTCTCGCACTTCTTATGGAGGAGGAAGCCGCAGCGGTGGCAGACGTGGCCGAGATCCAAGATGGGTCTCGAGCGTCCCTTGCAAGGCTCGCCGGTGTCCTCCATCATACAGAGGGCCAGGGGATGCTCGTGGCTGCAATGGCAAATCTGCATCCTTCTCTCTCTCTCTCTCTCTGTCCTTCTCAATCAGAATGGAGGGGGCGAATTGGAGCCTGGAGGTCAGGCCTTTATGGTGGGAAGGAAATCCAGTTTCCTTTCCCATCACACAGCATTTATACCTTCCCTATCTTTTCAGTTTTATTACTTGTCAAAGATGTTCATCTAGGGACAATGACACAATTGTTCTTTCGTTCAATATATAATATAAACACTGAACTTTTAATTTTTTTAATGTGATCTTTAAATTTTAGCTCAATATGTAATATGATCCATGAATTTTTAATTTATTTGATATGATCTTTGGACTTTTGGTATGCATTCAACTTAATCCCTAAACTATATAAAAATATTTAACGCTTTCTCTAAACTTGAATTGAAATGACTATATTGAATATTTTTATATTTTTTAAGGACTAAGTTGAACAACAGTTGAAATGAGAGTAGGGCCTCTCATGTACCAAAAGTCCAAGGACATTATCAAACAAATTAAAAGTTCATAAATCACATTACATATTAAGCTAAAATTTAGGAACTACATTATATATTGAGTAAAAATTCAGGGATTATGTTGAATAATTTTATATGGTTCAGGCACTAAGTTGAACAAGAGCCGAAATGAGAGTAAGGCCTTCCAAGTACCTAAAGTCCAAGGACATTATCAAACAAATTGAAAGTTCAGGAATCATATTGCATATTGAGCTAAAGTTCAAAAATCACATTAAACAAATTAAAAATTCATATTACATTACACATTAGATTAAAGTTAATAGACTATTCATGTCATTTCCTTCATTCTGAGTTCTTATCTTTCTCGGCAAAACTTGGTGGGAATATGCTTGCCTTGTCTTGCTTGGTGAATTCGAATGGTTTCATGTGCTTTACTAACCACCAGAAGATATAACCTGCTTGTTGTGAAATAGATTCGATCTGCGAATGACTTGGAGATGAATACCTTAAGAATCTCCAATCTAAGGAGGTTGGGGTGACCTTGACCATTCGCAAATTACATGCGGAGTGTCGAGATTGAAAGAGTATGTGAATGGGTTGAACTCTCTCGTGCGGATTAAAACACTACCATTTGACGCTCTAAGAGCAAACTGAAGATATTGTTGCCATGATTGAATGACCGATCAGATTGCCGAAACTAAGGATTACATGTCTTCCGCCACAAAATTTCATACTCGATCGGTGATTACCATCAACATTTGCTGGAAGGCAATGCCAATATTTCGTGTGGTGGGCATTGCGTAACATATCTTTCCTTAAACAACGTTGGATTATCGAAACATTAGACCGAGGTCGAACAGTGTTTGTTTCCCGTTGAATTCCGAGTCATCGTGCAAAATCTTTAAATTGTCGATGACCATTTTTATTGATTTTTCCAGATTAAATTAACAGACAGCGCAAAACCCAAAAATGGTTATGCATAAGAGAAGAATCGGATCGAACCTTGGTTCTTCTTCTGGGTGTCTGGATGGATGTGCACAAGGGTCGGCTGGCTTCTTGATTATCCATTCTTGGTCTCTCTCAAGTCCGGAGCTTCGTGAATCGGTTCTTGATTCTGATGACGAAACTTGGTATGGCGAAGATGATTTCTCCTTCGGCCGATCGGGCATGATTGCCATAGCACATATATTCTTAGCTTCCATGCGCTGGTGTCGTCGCTTTTGTCTTTTCTCTTCTTTTCTGGGTTCTCTTCATGCTGGACAAGCTCAAATTCTTCGCTTTTGCATACATGAGGGAAAAAAATTGAAAATTTCCGTAATTATGCGCAGCTGATCTCCCTATTTATCCGTTATTGTGCGTTCTTTGCTTTTGTTCTCTGTATAATGTTGACTTCTGTTTTCTTTGCCATTGCTTTTGACTGTTGCTATTAGATCATGCTGAGGAACGGAATTGGTGTGGTGACTTTCTCGAAGAGAGTCCGGAATTAGGTGTTTCAGAATGGGAGTCAAAAGTAAATTTTTTGGGGAGGTCTTGTGAGGATTTCATCCGTGTTGTAGCACTGTGGTGTTACTAAACTGATTGATATGTGTGCCGGCATCAAGTGTGACTTCTGATTTTTATTGCAGTCTGCTTGGCGTTTTTCTGCTGGACAGGTAATAAACTTTAATCCTGTAATGCACAATGGGTGTCTAAACTCCACCATTGATGAGGACAGTGTAGTTATTGTTGATATTGTGCTCTTCTATGACAAAAGCCTTGGCCTGAAGAAATCAATAAATTTGATGTCAATCTGATCGTGGATCATGCAGTTTTTGCTTAGTTAGGCATTCCATGTTTCATAGAAGTTTCTACGTTGGTATCTGTACATTGGTAACTTGGCTGCAAGTGCTCGCTTAGGTGTACGAACTTTTGGTTATTTGCACAGTCCTAAGTTCGATTTTCGTTCTCTCTACTCCCATGAGGTCGGGATAAATAAAAATTCGATCTTTGGGTTGCGCATGTAGCCAATCAGTGTAAAAGCAAAGCGATTTGTCTCTCTTGTTGAGTTGTCCCAAGTAGAATGCTTGCCGGTCGCTCTGCCAGTATAACTAACAATTTGACTGTTATTCGCATCCTATGCTATACTGTCAGAATTTGTTGAGTGTAAGCATTCAAATAGTTTGGCCGCACAATATTTCCTCAGTTCTTACCATGATCAAGCCAGATGTCACACGCTTCTTTGGATGTCTTTATCATATACTCACGATGTTCTTGGATCATTGTAGCATGGTGGTAAAGGCATCCAAAGGGGCACAACATATGATCTAGGTTTGCTTCGGTAACCACCTAATTGTCTAGAATGCTAAAATGGTCATCAAGCAAGCTTCTTCAGAAGTATATGTTTTTTGATCCTGATGATTTGCTTCTAAAGGATGGTCTAACATTACCGTTCATGGGAACTAAGAAGCAGTATCTTACCAGTCCGTTCACATGCTTTTGGAGAATCTAACCATTGACATGCTTTGGTTGGAGACGGAATAATTTATATTGATGTTATGGTGCTCTGCATAAAATACCTTGTATTCTATCTGAATGGTTGAGGAAATCTTTACATCATTTTTAAGCAAAACGTGGTCATTGCAGAACCTTTAGTTTCTTTCCACATCTATGGGACTGCAGTCCATTTTCTTGATTAACTTTGTACACGTACCAACAAGTTTTAAATGATCTTCATCATACAAGCTATTCATACATCACTAAGTCGGAATTGGTCCAACAGGCTTTTACCATGGACTCTGCTCGCGACAACCAGCCTCATGTAATCCTCGTGATTCGTTGTTTTGTACAGTGCACTGCTCTTTCTAGCAAGATCTGGAAATGGACCGATCGAAGCTTCTATATTTGGACTGTGAAACGCAGCAATTGAGAGGCGTTCCTTTTCTGGATTCACCACTGCTCTATGCTCTATGCTCTTGTACTGTCCATTGCTCATTATCTGCATAGATGTGAAGATCGATCATGGGATCACTTTTACACGTGGGGGAAGGGGTAGTGAAATTATGGTACTACCTCAATGACATCGCCTACATTGACGATGAATGCCCTGGGAACAGGTTCAATAGGTAGCCATTTGCCATTTTTCTTGATTTGCAATCCGTCTACATCATTCACTTGTGTTAGCAGGGTTATTCCGGTGGCATCAGAGTGTGAGGTTTGACCCAGGACCTCCTTTGCTCGCTTGCACGGTGGATAGTAGTTTAGTCTTATCCCTTGTATCCCCTCTTCAAACATGCTTGCAAGCACATCCGGAGAAATTCCTAAGTTCTTGGCCATAGCCCTTAGGAGGAAAAGCGAAATGCGTACCAATTCTGAAGAGTAACTCTCCAGGGTTGCTCTGAGATGTAGAACCGAAATTGATGTTATCTTTTGTTCATCCCCAAGAAAGAGAGAAAGAAGAAAAAGAACTGGCTAGACTCATTTGGCGACTGTGTGTGTACTTCTCTGACTCTTGGATGATGGAGATATATTATTATGTTCTCGCTACTTCGTTTCTTTGTATGTGCATAGCTGTCCTAGGAACTTCTACTATGTGATTGATCTGTTTCAACTCACCTGAAAGAGGCAGGGTTCTTTGGCCAAAACCTGAGGTTTCTTTGGGAAGCAGGTTGTACAAAAAGGAGGAGCATGTCACTCCAGTCAAGCTTCTGGTCTTCTGACATAACAAAAGCTTGGCCGTAGCCTTCGATGGAGTTAGGTAACTGCTCGTAATTCTTCTTCTCTTCAAATGGCAGCTTAAAGAAATCCTCTGTATTTGTCTTCACTTGATGAATGAACTCTTCTGATATGCCATGGTTTATCAACTGTGTCATCATGAGAATCAATTTCATATCAGTACTGGGAAGTTGAAACTTTTTGAAAATATGCCATTAACATGATATGAAATAAATTTGGTTTGATTTGAAAGATTCAAGATTGTTCACCTGGAGGAAGCCCCATTCCTTACAAGCCAAATGGAACTTCTTGATTTCGTCTCTGTGATCAGGGTGATCTTCACCGAGCTTGATCATGTCTATGACAGGAATCTCAAGAGACTCGGTCTCACACACTTCTTCAAGTTCAGATGCTGGCCGTAGATAGCGAGATGGAACCTCCTTCAGGCCCTCAGACGCGAGAGCTTGGACGTTTTTGACAGGGAGGGAACCGCCGAGGTCAGTCCTGTAAAGCACCTCAGTCTCCATGACTCCAGGTTAACCACAGTGGGTCTCGAAGCCCAAAGTCTCCTCTTATGTATGTACATACTAGCAAGACGACCCATTCACTGCTCATTCAACAATAAGTATTCTCATCACAATCTATAACTATGAACCACTCTTATTTTGTCTTGTTCCCTTTCTGCTAGATATTTTCTAGTTAAAATTTGAGAAATACTAGAGGTGCGTGAATGTGGCAGTCTCTTGAAATTGTCAACCGCATTTGTGACGTTAACTGCTAGCAGTTCCACAGGCTCGCCAGGCTTTGGTTCTTGTAAGAAACTTGTGGGTGCTATCAGAAGACTTTGACAAGAATTATATATTCTTCAGGTCTTTGTTTGGTCCCCATTTTTTGTCACATCTCTTCGCTCTTATCTTTAATCCCGTGCTTGTTACGTTATAGGGTATCGTTTGTTTGCTTGAGGATGATAGAATAGGAATCCTTTTGGTTAAGTTTTTGCTTCTTCTGGACGGCAGTCTTTTGTATTCTTAGATGGTTGCTATCGCTGCTTACTGTACTCTCATTGGATTTCACGATATTTGACAAGATTAACACGCCATGACACCTAGCAAGATTCCAAACATTTAAGAGTATGATAAGAAAAAAAAAAGGGGAGGTTGGTGAAAGATGATGTGGAAGTCTATTAACCTCGGATGAGCGACATCGAATGATCACCACAGTCCGGAGATGAAGTGCCACCATCTCTGGAGAATTTGCAAGATTGGTCACTTTTTAATTATGGTGGCATGATCTCGACCTCCTATTCAGTACTTTGTGGAGAATTACTTTGAAATTTGGTGATTCATGGCCCTGTCCAGAGCTTTTTAGGTCCGATACATTGTAGTGCAGCAATGAACTGCAGTGTACACGTTTTTTTGTTAATTTATGTTGGGTAAGTTTTTATTAGATTATCAGTTAGGTTAAGTTTGTCAGTTTTTTTTTATTATCATTTGGTTAAGTTTGTCTTTATCGAAATCAACAAATACTGGTTCGGCAGCAAATAGTAATAAAAGAAGAGAAAAAATCTCAAAAAATCTCCAAAAAATCCCAAGTTCTGCCGACATTAGTACATTTATCTTAAATTTTTCTCTGTAACATAAAAAAATCTCAAATTTGGATTTCATAAGATCATCATTGAGATCGCTTCTAAATTCATCATTAATCTTCTTAGCTTAGAGCTTATGATTGATAATGCCGGCCCTGCTTTGTTTAAAGATAACAATAGATTCCTGTAAAGTTACTTCATGTTTTGTCAATGAACAATTTAACTACATGGGTGCCAGAAGACACATATCTAGTTGGATTTACATTTATTTAAAAGTTATGAACTAATTACGATATATTAATTGTTCTACATTGCACTAACTGTTTGATGTGGAATTTTCCCAATACAATTCACTTTCAATGAGCACATTCTATCTTGCACAACTGAGTTTTGTTCTCTATCTTGCATAACTGAGTTTTGTTCTCTATCTTGCATAACTGAGTTTCAAAAAGCGCAGAAGAAAGTTTCTCCATTCGAGGCGTCAAGTCCAGACACGTCTTGAAATTACGCCTTCAAGATTGTCATCGACAACGACAAGGGCATTCATCAAATGGTTGGAGACCTCTCCCTTGGAGAATGTTGAGGAAGTGGTTGTCGGAACCTGAAAGGTGTCAGGTAATCTAGCGATGGCGCACCCTATTTAGAAAGCTTATTGGGATTCTGAAGGACAGTCGTGACTCATCTACAGCTCAAAAATCGCCCCAACATGTGCCTGCTAAGTACCTCCCATTCTTGGTGATCTCACTTCGCCTTCAAAATCGACGAGACCGTACTGTGGAATGAATGTTCCCGAGGATCGCAAAGCCTAGAGCCAATGCTGAACTTTCATGTGGTGGGCATTGTGTAATATGTCCTTCCTTAAAAGACATTAGATTACCAAAATCAGAACGAGCTCGAACAACGTTTGTTTCCCGCTGAATTCCAAGTCATCATGCAACATTTCCCGATGGGCACTGAATCACCAAGTTCGAGCTGATTCTTCGATTATGGAGACCTGAAATTCCTTCATTTGATGGAGAGCCAATACATAGATTTGGGAAAAGTACAAAAAAGCCTTAAACCTTTTTGTATTGATACCAATTCAATTCTAAACTATTTAATCGGACCAATTTAGTCCTAAATCTTTTTACATTGGTACAAGTTCAGTCTATTTAGCTAATTTAAGTCGGAAATTGCTGACATGACCACTAGCGGTCTTATGTGACGTCGAGTGGACAAATTTTATAATTTTTCAGATTTTAAAAAAAAAAATTTATTTTTTTTTCTCTCTGTCTTTTTCTTTTCCTTTATCCTTATCCCTTGGCTAGCAAGGTCATCAACCGACCATCACCGACCACAGGCTAATCGGGGCGAGGGCCCCTGTGACCTTGCCAGCCATTGGCGAGGGCTACCGTGCCCTTGCTGGCCACAAGCGAGGGCATTGGCCCCTGCTCAAATCCAGGTGAGGGCCTCTATGCCCTCGTTGGCCACAAGTGAGGGCGTGGCGGTCCTCACTCATGGTGGATGAGGGTGCGGTAGCCCTCACCTAGATCTAGGTGAGGGCTACCGCACCCTCACCCGCCATGAGCAAGGGCATTAGGCCTTCGCCCAAATCCAGGTGAGGGCTACGATGGCCTCGCTTGAGGCGTCACAGCTCTCACCTGCCACGAGCATGGGCCTTCGCACCCTTCCCTATGGCTAATGAAGGTGCAGAGGCCCTCACTTGTGGCCAACGACGAGGGCGCGGTGGCCCTTGTCGCCAAGGGGCAAGGGTTTGGGCCCTCGCCAGTGGCCGGTGAGGGCGCGGGGGACCTTGCCCTGACCAGCCTGTGGCTAGCGATGGTCGATTAGCGACCTTGTTGACCAAGGGGTAAAGAGAAAGGAAAAAGAAAAAGAAAATAGAAAAATAGAAAAAAATAAGAAAATAATAATTTAAAAAATCTGAAAAATATAAAAAAAAAAAAATTATAAAATTTGCCACGTGTCGTCACATAAGATTGCCGACAACCACATAAGCAATTTCTGGCTTAAATTAGCTGGAATGATTGAATTGGTACCGATGTGAAAATGTTTGGGACTAAATTTGTTGAATTGAAAAGTGTTGGGAATAACGGATCCCCGAAAACCGGATTCGACACTAAATCGAACCCCTAAATCAATGCGGAAGACGAAGCCCGGGAAAAACACATATCACCGATCGTAAAGCACACCACGGATTCGAGCGTACCTTGTTAGCCACAGATTAAACACCAATGCTGAAGATCGAGGAAGAAATTCTTATCCGATGATGTCAATTCGCCTTGAAAAGGGAAACAACGTGCCTTAAGCGTTTGGAGGGAAAGAGAGAGTGAGAAGCGTACGTTAGAATGGCCAAAAGGGTGTCTTCTCTCTCTCTCCTCACTTTTATACCTTCCCCATCCACGGGCCCTATTCCTGTGGGCCGGGCTTTTTGGGCCCAACTTGGGCGGACGGGCCAACTCAGGCCCATCAATAAAGAAAAAATCCATCAAAAAGTTTATGATTGACTTAGTACTAATGGAAAATGTTTAGGACCAAAGAGAAGCATCAAATCAAGCCTCTGTTCTTCTCAGGGTTTGGACCATTCTTGGGTTCTTCAAGTCGTGAGCTTCGTGAACTGATTCGCCGCACTGAAGATTGTATTTGGTATAGCGAAGATGAATTTTCTTTTTAGGACTCGTGGAAGAACAGATGTCCTTAGCTTACGCGCTTAGCTTCAGTGTCGTCGGATGGTATTGATGCCGTCGCTTTTCTCTTCTTTTTTGGGTTCTCCTCATGGAGGACAAGATCAGATTCTTCACTCTTGGATATGTGAGGGAAAAAAAGAGAGGAAAATTTCCTACAGCTGTGCCTAACTGATGTTCCGATTATCCGTTATTGTGCACTCTTTACTGTTGTCTTTTGTGTCATCGCTTGAGAGTGATGTCGAGTAGATCATACTGCGGAACGAGATTGGTGTTATGACTCCCTCTAAAGGAGATTCTCAAATTGAGTGTTTCAGAGTGGGAGTCTAAAGTAATTTTCTTAGGGAGGCCTTGCTCGGAATTCATCCGTCTTCCAGTCCACTAGTGTAGCATTGTGGTGATACTACACCGATGGATATGCGTGCCGACATGAGTGTGATTTCTGATTTTTATTGCAGTCTTCTTAGCGTTCTCCGCTGAACAGGTGATAAATATTAGTACTAGACCGCCTATTGATGCAAAGTACTTAGAAAATTTCCTCGAAGCAAACTTTTTGAAATTGCTTACAATGCTCATCAGTCTCTTTTTATATTCAAGTTGTTCTTCTTTTTCCTCCATCCATCGATTGTTTTCTTCAAGGACCTCTCAATGATGGTTAATTTTCCGGCAGTATCTATTTAAATATGTCTTGAGTTTGAGCTTGTTAAACGATTTTAACCAAATTGAATCATGTGCTCAACACATGAAAGTTCAATGGCATCTTAAAGATTACGGATATTATTTCGTGTTGAAGATGTGGTCAAGAATGGAAAGTAATATGAGTTTGAACTTTTGTATTGGATATAATCTTGTTTTGAAATCTACGGAAATTATGCCCAGCGATATTCAAGTCGGTCAAGGAGGAAAGAAAGAGGAAAAGTCCTAACTTGGATTTATTGACCGAACCACACGGAATATCGTTTCCTCGTTGAAGTCGGCATTAAAGAAAGGGAAAAATTTGGAAAGTCCAAAACATGGACTTTGGAAACCAATATTCGGCCAGCTGAGTTTCAAATAGATAGGTTCACTGCAAGTTGATCAGGGAGAGAGATATTGGAGCGCCTTTTACCGAGAGTGCTTGGCAGTGGGTTATCTCATTGGTTTCGTTCATGTAATTACATCAAAAGCTTATGTGTTAAAGTCGATTAAATTCTTATGATAAAAATTTGTGTATAATTCTTTTATGAGATTGAAAGATTATCTCACGAGTATTTGTAAGGTAGAACACTATGTGAGTTATTGAGTGTTATTGGAACTTGGGAAATATTGAGAGTATTTAAATGACTTAAGTGTGATTGTAATCTCCATATATTGTATGATCTCTAGTGAAATTCGTTCTGCTCATCAGTGTCCCATGGACGTAAGTCGCTACAATTAAACTGCGTAGATTTAGTGTCCAATTTATTTTCTTGTTTTGTCAATTTTATTGTTCGATTGCTTGCTTTTTGCAATAGTATTGGTATTTCACTAATCCTTTCGTAAATTCATACTGTTTGTAGTTTCCTTTCTAGGGCAACTTGGCACACTTCTTATGGAGGAGGAAGTTGCGTTGTGGCAAACATAGTTGTTATTACCTAAACATACCTCTGCTATCACGTGCTAATCACAAGGGATAAAAGCCTTTGAAATCATTCTCACCATTCTGTGCGGGCTGTGATTTACATCAACCCAACCCATGGTAGTCATGAAAACGAAGGATGACCAAGGATTTTGAGAGCCCTTGGGCTAGATTTTGGTGGATCTACAAGTAGAGATATATATTTTGATGATAAAGTAGTTGATTGTCACGTGTCCAAGTCAAGAGACGCTGTTGAAGGCAAAGCGTTTAGATGGAATTGACAACAAGATTTGGGTAGGAACTGTTGATGCTTAAAAGGGTGCCAAAGAGTAGTGTCTACTAGGCGTTATTTCCACTATCTAGCATGGTCAATTAGGTTCTGACGTTATGTCCTCAAACTCAATTAAAAACAGTGCTTTCTAGGTGTTTTTGCTAATATGCACTATTGTCGAATTAGCTTCAACATTGTACAAATCACTTTGATTTTAATGGGCTTTCATTAGTATGTTAAAGTGAGTTAGGATCAAACTGTTGATTGGATTTCGACATTGGTTACTATTGACTTAGGTTCTGTGTTGGTATTGGACAGAGAGGGTCTTTGAGTGTTAAGCGATTTTATAAGATTCGAACTCTATGATATATATCTCCGTTAGTATTTGACTCTCTCTATCCAATACTAGCACAGAATCTAAGTCTCTTATAATAAAATCAAAATGTAACACTTGGTGCAAAATATTTAGTTACGGGATCCAAAACTGGCGAAAGTCTTGAGCATCTGTTGCAAGGCTTGCCAGTTTCCTCCATCATACAGAGGGTCAGGGGATGCTGGTGGCTGAAATGGCAAATCTGCATCCTTATCTCTCTCTCTCCTTTGTCAGGCCTTTTATGGCGGAAAAAATATCCAGTTTCCTTTCCCATCACACAGCATTTATACCTTCGCTGTCTTTTTTGAGTTCTTATCCGACGTTGGCCTTCTCCCAAACCTTGATGGGAATATGCTTGCCTTGTCTTGCATGAAGAATTCAAATGGTTTTATGTGCTTTATTAACCACTAGAAGATGGAATCTGCTTCTTGTGAAGTAAACTCGAAGTAAACTCGATTCGTGAATGACTTGGAGATGAAAGCCTTGGGCATCTCCAATCTGAGGAGGTTTGGGTGACCTTGATCCTTCACAAATTACATGCGGAGTGTAGAGATTGAAAGAGTACGCGAATGTATATCTAATTAACACGTAGTCTTTTCAATATACCTAAGTTCGATTTTCATTCTCTCTCACTTTGTCTTCAAAATCCACGAGACCGTACAGTGGAATGAATGTTCCCAAGGATCGCAAAGCCTAGAGCCAATGCTGAACTTTCATGTGGTGGGCCTTGTGTAACACATCGTTCCTCAAATGACATTAGATTACCAAAATCACAAGGAGCTCAAACAGTGTTTGTTTCCCGCCAAATTCCAAGTAGTCATGCAACATTTTCCAATGGGCAATGAATCACCAAGTTCAAACCGATTTTTCGATAATGGACACCTGAAATCCCGTCATTTGATGGAGAGTCAATACATAGATTTCCGTTTGAAAGAAGTCCAACCAAAGAGAAGCATCAAATCGAGCCTCTGTTCTTCTCGGGTTTTGATCTGTACAAGGGTCGGCTTCTTGATTAATTTTCCTCGGGTTCTCTCAAATGGGGAGCTTCGTGAACCGATTCTCTGTGCTGAAGATCGTATTTGGTATAGTGAAGATGAATTCTCTTTCGGGGCCTCGGGCATGAACGCCAAAGCACAGACATCCTTAGCTTACGCTCTTTTCTTCAGTGTATTCGGATGGTATTGATGTCATCGCTTTTCTTTCTTCTTTGGGTTCTCTTTATGTAGGAAAAGCTTAAATTCTTCACTCTTGGGCATGTGAGAAAAATAAATGAAAATATCCTGCAATTGTGCACAGATGATGTTCCTATTTATCCGTTGTTGTACTCTCTTTACTGTTGAATTTTGCTTCGTTACTTCTGACTGATGTCGAGTTGATCATGCTGAGGAACTAAACCGGTGTTATGACTCTCTCCAATGGAGAGTTTCCCATTGGGTTTTTCAAACTGGGAGTCAAAGTAAATTTCTTGAGGAGGTCCAGATACGGATTCATCCGTCTGTCAGTCCACTAGTGTAGCATCGTGGTGTTCCTACACCAACAGGTAGCCCTCTCGCGTGGGGGGCTATCCGGGCCTTTTCATTTCCCTGAACCCAGCCTAGTATGCTAGGAGAAGGGCTTCACGGGGATTCAAGGTGAGCTCCCCTCCCTTTGGAGGGGTTGGCGGGAAAGCCCAATGGGGATGTTATCCCGTAATCCCAGTTAAATCCTTATTGAGGCTAACTGGGCACCCTGGGATGCCCGATGTGATTTCTGATTTTTATTGCAGTCTTCTTGGTGTTCTGTTGGACAAGTGATAAATCTTAGTTCTTGTAATCTGCACAAATCCAGATTGCCTGTCGATTCAGAGTACGCAGAAAATTCCCTTGAAGCAAACTTTTTCGGATTGTTTACAATGCTTATCAGTAAATTCGTACTTTTTGCGGTTTTTTTTTTCTCTATAGTCACAGTCCACCGTCATTTGAAACAAAGTGACGTGAGCATTCCATCTATGAGTGGCATCATTTATTGATAATTTAGGAGCATGATGATCTTTCCTTTGCACATGTGGATTGGCTTGTGCATTCCAGTAATACATTTAGACGCATGACACAAGTACTAAGTCCTAAATATCTGACCTGACTCCAGTAAGCGTTACTGAGTTTCAGGCATGATGGTTTCAATAGAACGAAGACTATGGGGTCTCACTTTCACTTAGTGGTGGGTATTTCACACTTTTTTCTTAGCTCAGGTTCCTGTCGTGTTATGTTGGAATGGTTTCCTATTCATGCTTATATCTTCGTCAATCCTATTTGTCCTGTTTCAGCTGAGCGGTAATTGATTCTAGCTCTTCTCGGACCCTTGCAATGTCTTGTATGAGTTTCCCTCGGTCCGGCTGGTCCTGTTCATGGAAAAAGGTCAAGTTAGCCATATTAAGTCACTTCATCTGGTTAGTTGCCTTTGCCTAGGATGGAAGATGTTGTATTAGGAAGGGATGAAATTGAGGAAATCAAGAATAACGTGTAGATGTAAACAATATCATGGAATTAGCAAAGTGAATAGAATGAACCTTCGCGGTAAGCCACACGCCCCCCACCACCTTCCATTACCTTTTACATTAATTTCGCGAAACAAACCAACTATTTTCTGCCAACTATAAGATTAGTTTATCAAAAAACAAGTCAATTGCTAATAGGAATGAATCAAATTACTTTATTTTAATTTGTTATGATCTATAGTGAAGTTAAGTCCTCTTATTGAAATTTTTATTTTGTATACATGAGCAAAAAGAAGCTGTTAAAATCATTTTATGGTAGCACAGAGACTGACGGATGTATATTGAAAAGACTGCGTCTTAGTTAGGTTGTATGGTTAGGCACCTTACAGCTCTGCTTTATATAAATCTGGGGGATAGGGAAGGCTGAGTTTACCTCGGGGACCACACATTCAAGATGAACTCCATAGCAGCATTCTGCACAGTAATAAGCCCGGGACTTTGGGCATATATTCTTCTCGCATGTTGCGCAGCAAATCCTACTTGAATCATCCTCGGGAGAGGGCTCTTTGAGTGTAAGAGAATGAGGATGGTGTTTGTGCTTAACGGTGCTTGGAAGAGGAAGACAAGTGCAATGCACATTAGAGTTGCAGCTAACGCATCGGAAAAGATTGTTGCTCCACGGTGTGCTGCAGGGATCACATGAAACTTGACCATGCGATTCTTGGGAGCAAGTAGGGAGATCATTGTGCTTCTTCTGTTTCAGTGAAGGTGTGAGACAACTGCATACCGAGTCGAGGTCAAATGAACATTTGTTGCAGTGGTTGACAAAATCACCAGTGCTCTTCCGACCGGCATCACAGATTGCACGTGCTTCTTTAAGGGGTGTGAAGGAGTGCGAAGGGTGGCAAGGATGTTCTCTCTGCCGTTGCAATTGAGCACAGGATTTGCGGAGTGTGAGCAGATCGCATTCCTTGCAGCAACAAGCTGGAACTGTAATTTGCTGTTCATATCCTGCGCAGTTCCTTTTACTCTGCTGTGCGAGGAGACAAACTGTCGCGGTAGAATGCGGTGGCTTCCTTGTTTTACCATCTTGAGGAAGGGCATCAGGAAATGGCTGATTCGTTAAAAAACAGGTCACGTCCATGCTGTATTTGCAATCGACGCATTTGAAGACGAGCCCTGAGCCAGTTTTCTTGCACACGGCGCACTTGAAGGTTTCCGATGAAATGAACTCGAGGGTGAGAGGGTGTTTCTGATGATTACGATGGAGGACTTTCCGGGGCAACTTGACGCACTTCTTGTGGAGGAGGAAGCCGCAGTCGTGGCAAACGTAGCCAACATCGATGACGGGTTTCGAGCATCCATTGCAATGTTCACCGGTTTCCTCTATCATACAGAGGGTCAGGGGATGCTCGTGGCTGAAATGGCAAATCTGCATCCTTTTCTCTCTCTCTCTCTCTCTCTCTCTCTCTCTCTCTCTCCTTTTCAATCAGAATGGGGGAAGGGGGTGCGATTAGCTGCCTAGAGGTCAGGCCTTTTATGGCGGCAGGAAATCCAGTTTCCTTTCCCATCACACAGCATATATACCTTGCCTATCTTTTCGATTTGTTTATTTCGACTTCTTATCCGACGTTGGCTTTCTCCGCAAACCCTGGCGGGAATATTCTTGCCTTGTCTTGCATGGAGAATTCGAATGGTTTTATGTGCTTTATTCACCACTAGAAGATAGAACCTGCTTCCTGTGTAATAAACTCAATTCGCGAATGACTTGGAGATGAAAGCCTCGGGCATCTCCAATCTGAGGAGGTTTGGGTGACCTTGATCCTTCACAAATTACACGCGGATTGTCCAGATCGAAAGAGTACGCAGATGGATTGAACTCTCTCGTGCGGATTGAAACACTGCCATTTGATGCTCCAAGAGCAAAATGGAAATATCGTTGCCATGACTGAATGACTGATCAGATTGCCCAAAACTAAGGATTACATGTCTTCCGCCACGAAATTTCATACTCAGTCGGTGATTACCATCAACAGTTGCCAGCCAGAAGGCAATGCCGATTTTTCGTGTAGTGTTCATTACGTGACACATCGTTCCTTAAACAACGTTGGATTAATAGAACGTAGACCGAGGTCGGATAACGTCTGTTTCCCTTTGAATTCCAAGTCGTCATGCTAAATCTTTACGATCCATCTGTATGTGCCATGGGTAGGGTGATTAAATTCCAAGTCATCGTGCTAAGTCCAAAGTCTCCTTTATTTATTTATGTATTCACTGCTCATTCAACAATAAGTATTATTATCACAACCTATAATTATACTCTAAACCACTATTATTTTGTCTTGTTCCCTTTCTGCTGGAAATTTTCAAGTTAAAAATTGAGAAGTAATAGAGGTGCGTGCATGCGGAAGTCTCTTGAAAATGTCACCCGCGTTTGTCACGTGAACCGCTAGCAGTTCCGTGGCCTTGCCAGGTTTTGGTGCTTGTAAGAAACTTGTGAGCTTTGACAAGAATTATATTCTTTTACAATCTTTGTTTAGTCCCCATTTTTTGTCACATCTCTTCACTCTCATCTTTAATCCCGTGCTTGTTACGTTAATAGGGGATCGTCTGTTTGCTTGAGGATGCTAGAGTAGGAATCCTTTTGGTAAAGTTTCTGCTTCTTCTGGACGGCAATCTTTTGTATTCTTAGATAGTTGCTATCACTGTTTACCGTACTCTCATTGGATTTCACAATATTTAACAAGATTAACCGGCCATGAGGCCTAGCAAGGTTCCAAACATTTAAGAGTATGACAAGAAAAAAAGCGGCGGTTGGTGAAAGATGAAGTGGAAGTCAGTTAACCTCGGATGACCGACATCGAATGATCACCATGGTCTAGAGATGAAGTGCCACCATCTGTGGAGAATTTGCAAGATCGGTCACTTGTTTAGTCTGGTGGCACGATCTCGACCTCTTGTTAAGTACTTCGTGGAGAATTACTTTGAAATTAGGCGATTCATGGCCCTCTCCAGAGATTTTGACACAATGTAATGCAGCAATGAACAGCACTCTACAGCTTTTTTATTAATTTACGTTGGGTGAGTTTTATATTATCAGTTTGGTTAAGTTTGTCTTTTATCAGGATCAACAAAGACTGGTTTTTATTTACCAAAAAAAGAAGAAGCAAAGACTGGTTTGGCAGTGAAGAGTAAAAAAAAAAAAAAGCCATAAAAAAAAAAATCCTCAATTATGCTAATTGTGACAAATATACCCTAATTTTTTTTATGTGACACCAAAAATTTCAAACTTGGATCTCATAAGGTTATTGTTAAGATTGACTCTAAAGCCATCACTAATTTTCTTAGTTCGGAGCTTAGGATTGATTATCTTGGCCCTGCTTTGATTAAAGATATTAGAAGATTGTTGCACTCTTACTTTGAGTTTAAAAGTGCAATATAACTTTCCCAAAGAAAATTGCTCCGCTGACTAACTTGCTAATATTGGAATTGACAAGTGCTTGGATACTAGTTTCTCTCAATTACCTCCTACAGAGTTACTTCATATTTTATTAGGTGATTAAATGACGATAGTAGATTTACGACGTTAAATTTTTGTATTCAACTTTAGCCCTTTTTCAAAAAAAAAGAGAAAAAAAAAAGAAATTCAAACTTGTATGATATATTTACCATACGTTAAGGTTTCGTCAATGTATCATGGAGAAGCAAACTTTGTTAAAGCCCCTAATGTATCTATGGTAGCAAAATCTAATTTTTTTCAAACAAATATTATTAAGCCCCATGTGCAATCATTTGTCACTAGATTTCATAGAGAAGCAAACTTTGTTAAAGCCCCTGATGTATATATGGTAGCAAAATCTTTTTTTTTTCACACAAATATTATTAAGCCCCATGTGCAATCATTCATCACTAGATTTCATCCTTAAAATATTCACCAATCAACGTATTTAGTCAGATCCACTTTCATTCAAAAATTTAAATCAATGAGTTATAAGCCAACTGTGATATACTAATTGCACTATACCACGCTAATTATTCGATGTGAGAATTTATTTAACACGATTCATATATGTTTCTCAATTCGTACATGTTTCTCAACATAACACTAACACATCTATCTCAACATCTCCATTTCACAGTGAGCACATTGATATTCCCCATCTTGCACAATGGAGTAATAAAAGCGTGGAAGAAAGCTTCTCCAAGACACCTTGAAATTGCACCTTCATGATCGTCATTGACGAAGGCATGTATCAGATGGTTGGAGACTCATGCCTTGGAGGATGTTGTGGAAATACTGGTTGTCGAGCTCGAAAGGCATCATATAATCGAGCGATGGTGCATGCTATTAGGAAGCTTAGTGGGATCCTGGAGGGCAGTTCGAAAATCTCCCTGACATGTGCCTGTTTAGTACCTCCCTTTCTTGGTGATCTCGCTTTGCCTTCAAAATCCACGAGACGGTACTGTGGAACGAGACGGTACTGTGGAGTGAACGTTCTGAGGATCGCAAAGCCTAGAGCCAATGCTGAACTTTCCTATGGTAGGCATTATGCTGAACTCTCATGTGGTGGGCATTGTGTAATATGTCGTTCCTCAAATGACATTAGATTACCAAACTCAGAACAAGGTCGAACAACGTTTGTTTCCCGCTGAGTTCCAAGTCGTCATGCGACATTTCTCGATGGGCACTGAATCACCAAGTTCTAGCTGATTTTTCGATAATGGACACCTGAGATGTAATAATATGGCCTAACAAGCCAAGCCCGGCCCATCCTCAATCTTCTTCTACATATTTGTTCGCTCAAGGCCTCAAGCCTGCGGAGCGAACGAGAAGAAGAAGACCAGCGACCAAGGAGAAAGGAAATAAGGGAGAAACGGGAAAATTTTGGCACGCTCTCGATTCATACGACTCGCCAAGCTGACCCAACTCTATTTTGCAACGCCGATAAGTGATCGAAGCCTCTAATCATTTATTTGAAAGAATCATCGCAATTAGGCCTTGAAATTCGGATTTAGGTAGATTCTGACTTGTTTTTGATAGGGGAGTTTTTGGGTGGTAAGTTTATAAAGAAATGTTAGATGAGAACGTTGTGAAGCTATAACATTTTACAAATCTGAATTTGAGTATACGATTTGCCCGTAATGAATTTTTGAAGTTCATTGCACATGCTAGTCAGGTTCCAAACAGTAAAATTTGAGCTGAATTTCAGCCGTTTTCGATGATGTTTTGGGTCGGCCGAGTTAATGTTGTAATATTATATCAAAAGGGCGTTCTATGGATTGTACACTTATTTGAAATGGACTTATGTGGAGGAAGTTATGGCGCGAAGAAGATTACTGCGCGTGTTGCGCATAGTAGACAAGATAAGGTTTCTGCTATGGTTGAGCTTTTCGTTGGCACATAGACGTTGTTTTATTGACGATTAGGCATAGTGTGATCAAGTCGTTCATTAAAATATCGTTTTATTCGGTCTTTCAATGTCATTTTTGGGTTATTTGTTAGGAATTCGAGTACATGGGCTTAAGTAACCATCATAGGTTGCTTTTTGGTTTTTCCCAAGTGAGTAATACTATTTCTTCTTTGTGTTTTAAACTTATGTGTTGAAAAACATTATGGATTAAGTATGCTATGAGTTAATAAATAGCATCTTTTGTTGTATAAAACAAGATCGAGCCTTTATTGTTGTCTTGTTGTTTGAAAGGAGAAGTCATCTTTTGTTTTCAACTTGAATGATTGCATATAAATGGTTTGTAAAGCCTTTTATGAAAGAATCTTGAAAAATTTATGATTTATTAATGTAGTTTTGAAAGGTGCTTTGATATCCATATATCAAATGCTTGCGTTATGAACTAATTTATGAAATGGATTCTAAGTTGTTCTAGGAAACTCATTGTGATATATGAAATGATTTTGGATTTGGTTGTGGATTACTGGAGATTGAGTTAACAATTTATGCTCAATATCACCATAAGCCCAATGAGAAACTTGTGAATATGTACATACTAGTTTAGAATATCCTTATGGGCTGAGCCATCGGCTAATAATAGGTGAAGACCTTGCCAATGGAGGAATTTTGATCGTCTTATCACCAGGCGTTGTGTTATGACCATAGTTTGATATTAAGCAAAGGATTGGTTGATGGATGGATCATCGACATGTGGTTTTATATGAGATACATTAATGAGATAAACCATTGATATGTGGTATAAGATTAATTAATGAAATGAACCATTAATGTGTATTGCCAATGGACTGAGCCATTGGTGCTTGTTTGTTGTTATCTTAAATATTCCGTTTTTGCCTTTGAAGGTTTGTTAAATTTTGGATTTGGCGAAAATAAGTTATGTTTGTATTTTAAATATGCATAGTACTTGTTTAATATGTTTAGAAGAAATGTATTACTTACTAGGCCATAATACCTCATTTCTTTTTCTTACCATGTTTTTTAGGTGCTTTAGTTAGTGGTCGTAAGAGCGAGATCATCATCCTGGGAACTTCTGGAAACTGGATATTTTGGGTATAGTTGAGGCTACGTCCTTTGGGCAAAGGATGGCCATGTCATTCTCTCATCCCTATAGGATTTGGGGTATGACATGAAATGCCATCATCTTATGAGAGTCAATACATAGATTTCCGCTTGAAACAAGTCCAAACGAAGAGAAGCATCAAAACGAGCCTCCGTTCTTCTTGGGGTTCGGGTTCTGTACAATGCTCGGCTTCCTGATTAACCATTCTAGGGATCTCTCAAGTTGGGAGCTTCGTGAACCGATTCTTCACGCCGAAGATCGCATTTAGTATAGCGAAGATGAATTCTCTTTTGGGGGCTTGGGCATGATTGCCAAAGAACAGATGTTCGTAGCTTACGCTCTTTGCTTCAGTGTCTTCGGATGGTATCGATGTAGTCGCTTTTCTCTTCTGTTTCGGGTTCTCTTCATGTAGGAAAAACTCAAATTCTTCACCCTTGGATATGTGAAAAAGAAAAATTGAAAATTTCCTGCAGTGCACATTTGATGTTCCTTTTTATCCGTTATTGTGCCCTCTTTGTTGCTGTCTTCTTTGTCGTTTTTGAGGAACAAAACCGGTGTTATGATAGGAATTTATTCGACTGTCGGTCAACTAGTTTAGCATTGTGGCGTTACTACACCGATGGATATGTATGCCGACGTTGAATGTGATTTGTGATTTTTATTGCGGTCTTGGCAGCATTCTCTTGCTGGACTGGTGATAAATCTTATTTCTTGCAATCTACACAAATCACAGATCGCCTATCGATTCTGGGTACGCAGAAAATTTCCTCGAAGCAAACTCTTTGAAATTGATAACAATGCTTATCAGTCCCTTTTTGCATTCAAGCTGCTATGCTTTTTCCTCCGGCTGCTGATTTCTTCGAGAATCTCCCAGTGATGATTAATTTTACGATAGTATGGGTATATCACTGATCCTTTTGTAAATTCGCACTTTTAGCATTTTTTTTTTTTTTTTTTTTATAGTCACAGTCCACCACCGTATGAAGCAAAGTAACGGGAGCATTCTATCTATGAGTAGCATCATTTATTGATAATTTAGGAGCATGAGAATCTTTCCTTTGCACATGTGGATAGGCTTTTTACATTATAGCAATACATTTAGATGCATGACACAAGTACTGAGTCCTAAATATCTAACCTGACTCCAGCAAGTGGCACTAGGCTTCAGGCATGACGGTTTCGACAGAGCGAAGATTATAGGATCTCACTTCCCCTTATTGGGGGGTATTTCTATTTTTTCTTACCTCAGGTTGCTGCTGTGTTATGTCGGACTGTTTTCCTGCTCATGCCTGTATCTTTGTTGATCCTGATTTTTTGTCCCGTTTCAGCTGAGCGGCAATTGCGTCTAGCTCTTCTCGAACCCTTGCAATGTCTTGTAGGAGTTTCCCTTGATCCGACTGCTCCTGTCCACAGAAAAAAAGGTCGAGTTAGCTATATTAAGTCGCTTCATCTGATTAGTTGCCTTTGCCTAGGATGGAAGATGCCGTATTGGGAAGGGAAGAAATTATGGAAATCAAGAATAACGTGTGGATGGAAGCAATATCTAGAGAGAAGCAGCATTGCAGGTAACGAGAGGAGAATGAACCTTTGTGGAAGGCCGCATGCCCCCACCACCTTCCACTACCTTTTACATTAATTTCGCGAAACAACCAACTATTTTCAGCCAACTATAAGATTAATATATCAAAAAACGAATCAATTGCCAAGTTGTACGAATCAAATTACTTTATTTAATTTGATATGATTTATAGTTACGTCCTCATATTGAGATTTTTATTAGTATACGTGCAAAAATAAGTTAAATCATTTTTTGGTAGCATGGAGACTAACGGATGTATATTGAAAGATTGCACGCTAGTTAAGTTGTATGGCTCGGCGCCTTACGTCTGTTATATATAAATCTGAGAAGTAGGGGGAGCTCAATTTACCTCGGAGACCACACATTCAAGATGAACTCCATAGCTGCATTCTGCACAGTAATAAGCCCGGGCCGTTGGGCTTATCTTCTTCTTGCATGTTGCGCAGAGAATCCCACTCGGATCCTCCTCGAGAGTGGAGTCTTTGAGTATAAGAGAATGGCAATGGTGTATGTGCTTAACGGTTCTTGGAAAAGGAAGACAAGTGGAGTGCACATTAAAGTTGCAGGTAACGCATCGGTAAAGATCGTTTCTGCACGGTTTGCAGCAGGAATTACACGGAACTTGAATGTTCAATTCTTCAAAGAAAGTAAGGGGGTGATTATGCTTCTCATGTTTCAGCGAAGGTGTAAGAGAAGCGCATACCGAGTCGAGGTCGAATGAACATTTGTCGCAGTGGTACACAAAACCACTGACGACCTTCCCACAGGCATTACACAATACTCGCCCAGAAGGATAAGGCGATTTTGTAAAGAGTGTGAGGGAGTGCGACGGGTGGAAAGGATGTTCCTTCTGCTGTGGCCATTGAGCGCAGGATTTGTGGAGTGTGAGCTGATCGCATTCCTTGCAGCAACAAGCTGGACCCGAAATTTGCTGTCCACATCCTTTACAGTTCATTTTACTCTGCTGTGTGAGGTAGCAAAGCGTCAGGGTGTGATTGTGGCTGAAATGCTGTAGCTTCCTTGTTTTCCCTTCTAGTGGAGAGGGATCAAGATAAGGCTGATGCTTTAAGAAACAGGTCACGTCCATGACGTACTGGCACTCGCAGCATCGGAAGGCAAACCCGGAGCCAGTTTTCTTGCAGACGTTGCACTGGAATGTTTCCGAAGAATTGAAGAGGAGGGTGAGAGGGTGTTTGGGATGAAGGCGGTGGTGGGCTTTACGAGGCAACTTGGCGCACTTCTTGTGGAGGAGGAAGCCACAGTCGTAGCAAACGTAACCGAGATCGAAGATGGGTCTCGAGCATCCGTTGCATGGCTCGCCAGCATCCTCTGCCGTGCAGAGGGTCAGCGGATGCTCGTGGCTGAAATGCGAAATCTCCATTCTTCTCTGTCGGTCCTTGTCGATCGAAATAGAGGGGGGCAGGCAAAAGATGCAACCAAAGTCTGGAGATCAGGCCTTTTGTAGCGGGAGGAAAACCAGTTTCCTTTCCCATCACGCCGCATATATGCCTTCCCTATCCTATCCATGTGTTTATTGCTTGGCAGACGTTGTTTATTTTGAGTTCTTATCTTACGTTGGGCTTTCTTCGCAACAACTTGGAGAGAATATGCTTGGCTTTTCTTGCTTGGTGATTTTCATGTGCTTTATTAACCATTAGAAGATAGAGCCTGCGTGCTGTGAAAAGTACTCCAATTCGTGAATGACTTGGAGATGAATGCCTCGGGGCATTTCCAATCGGAGGAGGTTTGGGTGACCTTGACCCTTTACAAGTTACAAGCGAGTGTCGAGATCAAAAGAATACATAGAGTGGATTGAACTCTATCGTTCGGATTGGAACCTGCCATTTGACCAAATTGTGCAACACTAGGGACAATTTCACGTGCTTTAATAACACAATGATCTCTAAATTTTGATCCAATGTGTACTGTCGTCTTTAGAATTTTAATTTGTTCAATATAGTATTCTAAACTATTAGTAAATGTACGATGCATTCCCTAAATTATAGACCCATCAAATTGGGTCATTGACCTATTTTTTAACCCATGTGAGTGGGCTCATTATATTAACAAAATGGGTCATAAATTAACTTACACGTAATATAAGTGTTAATTGGGTTATGAACAGGTTTATAACCTATTTGGACCCAACCCATCTCTATAACCCTCTATTCATTCTTTATCACATTCACTATTTCGCACTCATTCACCCCACACTCTCATTTCAATTTATGTATGATTTTTGGTAGATTGGATTTAAAATGAAACCATAAATTTGTCCATGATACGGGCTAGGGAATACAAAAACAGAATTTGTGGCCAGTATGCTATCTCACACGCACAGCCCTTCCTCGACCTTAAAATAGTTCTATATATTAGCCACTAAATTCCTTTTCATTCTTTGAGTCACATCATAGAAAATTTTAGAGTAGCAGATTCTGATACACATGTTCACATTTATCTCAAATGCAGAGCATACTATTAATATTTATTAGAACATTTCTAGTTTTAAAGAATCATACCAAGTAGAAAGGAAGAGAGGAGATCTGTTTAGGGAGTCATAGCAAACCACATAATATTATTTCTAGGGAGGGTGAGTTCGGCCATGTAACGTTTACATACCTTGCCTTATATAGGCATAAAACAACATACTAGAATTTTACAGACTCCATTTGGCCAACAAGGCCAATTATTTGCATCGGTTGAGCCTCCTACCGACAAATTGACATTTTCACTCGTTATCCTACTTTTTCTATTTCTGCTACAGTATCAAACAGTACATGAATAGTATGCTACAATATCGAACAGTACATAAATAGTACACTACAGTACTATGAACAATAGTTTGAGCTAAAATTTTCAACTTCTTCACGTGAATCTTTTGACTCTTTTGGTTTGTCTTAAACAAGTTCTTGGTAGAACCCTAAGCTCTTCACTTATTATGCCTATGAATAGGCTCCTCACAATTATTGTCTAAATCATCCGAGTCTTCTCCATCTTTTTGCCTCAGGTATTTCCAAATAATTCTTTCGATCTCTACATTTTCGAGATGTTCAGTTTCTGTAGCATCTAGAGACTGGTATAAACTGGATGGAATGTCAAGAGAATTGAGGATCCTCTTTTCTGGATACTGTTGTTTGAGTGCTTAGAGGAGCTTCTCTACTTCTTCAATTGCTAGAGCAACTTCTGTATTTAATTCAGATAGCATTCTTCAACACATTTTTCAGTTTGAAGTTGAATATCCAGTGTAGCAAGGGAGACTTTTCATACCATGATAGAATCCTCTAAAATTTCCACACCAACTACTGTAAATGCTCCCACTTCCCTTAGCCCTCCATTAGAACTTCGTACTTCTAATGTCTCTAAAATTGACTATATGAGGTCTCCTACTTCAATTGGAGATAGCAAAATTTTTAAAACTCACCTTCTACTTATAAAATCATATTCTGCTATTGTTAAACCACCCTCTTTTTCACCTATTGGTTCTATTAAGTATATTATTAAGCATACTCCTAGAGAAGTTAAAGAACCAAAAAATTTGTCCATTTTACGAGCTAGGGAAAACGAAAATAGAATTTATGGCAAGTATACTGTCCCACACATACGGCCCTTCCTTTGTTTTAGAATATGGACTACTTGTTAGTCACCAAATTTCTTTCCATTCTTGACTCATATTATAGAAAATTTTAGAGTAGTAGAATTCTAATGCACAAATTTCACATTTGTAGCAAGTGCAAAGCATACTACAAAGATTAATCAAACACTTCTTGTTTTAAAGAATGATACCAAGTAGAAAGGTAGAGGGGAGAGTTGTTTAGGGAGTCATAATAAACCACACAATATTATTTCTAGGGAGAGTGAACTCTACCACCTAATGTTTACATACCTCACCTTATATAGGTTAAAGAATACACTAGAATTTTACATACTCTGTTTAGCCAAAAAAGGCAGATTATTTGCATTTATTGAGTTTCCTGTTGACATAGTGACTTTTCCATTCATTATTCTGCTTTTTTTGCTTCTGCTACAGTACCAAACAGTACATGAACAGTACATTATAGTACTATAAACAATACTTTGAGCTAAACTAGTGAATCTTTTGACTCTTTTGGTTTGTTTTGAACAAGTTCTTGGCAAAACCTCTAGCTCTTTCACTTATCATGCCTATGGATAGGCTCCTCGCAACTATTATATGAATCACCCGAGTCTTCTCCATCTTTCTGCCTCTAGTATTCCTAGATGATTTTTTTGATCTCTAGAGTTTCGAGATGTCCAGTTCCTGTATCATCTCGAAGCTAGTATGAATTGGATGGAGTGTCAAGAGGATTGGGATGCTTTTTCCTGGATACTATTGCCTAAGTGCTTCAAGGAGCTTCTCTATTTCTTCAATTGCGGAGCGACTTCTGTATTTAATTTAGATGGCATTAATGAGAGTTTGACGAAACATCAATGGAACTTGTTGGAATGTCGAGTTGGGTAATACCCAAGTTGGAGTGATGGGCTTTCTCTGTCGACACCTAGACTCACCTAGACTGAGTGCAAGCTGTAATTTACTATGGTCAAAAAGATCCTATGACAGTGGTCCCCCCCATGGATATTGCAATAATGCAGCTTGATCTTGTGAATGCGACTCAAAAATGCTCGGTGCATCCATTCCGTAATATTTTCTTAAGCAAGCATCGATTGTTGGACAGGTTGTATGATAATCATTATATTGATCCCAAGAAACAGGATCATCTTTTGTTGGCCATGCTTCTTGTGGAATAACTTGATTGCGTTGGCACAATATCCTTTGTAATTCCTAATACTATTGAGGATAAGCTGAGATTCTACAAAGAAGTGTTGTAAAAATTTAATTTGGAACAAGCTGGGGATACTCCAGCATCCGTCGAAGATTTACACGTATCTCCATTGGGTTACACATATATCTATGGCTTGAAAAATAAAACAATTGTATGAAGTTCTAAATTAGGCTTACATGTTATGAGTTGGGCTTGAAAACTATTTTTCTAATACGTGTAGTGGTTTGCACAACTAAGCATTCCTCAAAAATATTTATACTTGGCTTCTCCTTGAATAATTTTGCTAATTATAAGAGGCATCTTAGCTATCGAAAACTCAATGGCAATGGTATAAAAAGTAAACAAATACCAATAAAATTATTTGAGTTTTTTGGAAATTCCTCTTATGGGAAGAAAGAGGATATGAATAAATGGATATTTTGTACGCAGTCCATCTGACCGGAGGAGAAAACCATCGTATTCACTAAAAATATAGAAATGACATTGTGATATAAGTCTTCCAAGATTTTCAACAAGAACATTGTCTTGGATTAGCTTACGGATTTCTGGCGAGCCTAAATACGAAGGCCACTTAGGCTATATTTCATAGGCTTTGAAACCGCCCGTTGCGACCTACCCCTCGGAGAAGGGAATAAGTTTAGGGGCATTGTCTAGAAGACAAGCCTATGGCCCATGACGGCTCTCCCAAGCCCATATCTCATGCGACATTGGAGGATTCATAGGAATTTTGTAACAAAGAGTTATCACTAGTCTATTGGAGTCGACTATAAAGGTATGAGAGTATATCTTCCTTCCTACGCAACCAAACAACCTAGGTTTGGGGACTTGATTATATTATTTAACCAATTAGTGCCATTTTAGTACCTAATCTTGTTCATTTAAAAAAAAAAAAATTGTTAGGCAATTTGAATTGATTTATACCTATTCATTAACGTGTGAAGTGATCATACGAGTGCACAACATTAAAATAACAATTAGCATAAAGCGATTAAATAAATTGCATGGGAGAGCAAAAATTTAACATCAAAGAAAAGATAAATACTAATCCTAACTAGACTAAAGGACAGCCAAAATCAACATACCAAAATTGCACAATCAAAGGTATTTGTCTTTAAGGACAACTAAAACCTCTTGAGCAAGATTCTAAATTAAAAGACTTCCATTTTTTAGGAGAAAATAAACTAAGAGATTAATTTTCTACATTTTTGAAGATTTTTTTAATTTTTTTAAAGATTTTTTTTTTGGATTTTTTTGGAAAAATTGAATTTTTGAATTTTCCAAAACCTTTTGATTTTTTTTTTTTTTTGGTGTCTTTCTAGTTACTATTGAAATTTTAGACTTTTCTGAATTTTGAAATTTTCTGAGAAGTTTTGGATTTTCCTTAATTTTCTAATTTTTCTTTTTTAATTAATTTTAGAAAAGGTCGAATTATCAATATTTTCTGAAATTTTTTGATTTTTTTTAATTTTCTTTTAAAGAAGTTGAATTTTCGAAATTTTTTTGAATTTTTATTATTTTCGATTTTTTTGAAATATTTAATATTTAATATTATTTTATTCGAAAAATGGCTCGGACCGGGTAGGATCAATCCGACCCGCTGATCCGATCCGAGCCCAGGTCCGATCCAGTCGGTTTTAGGAAAGAAAGAAATTTTTGAAATTTTTTGTTCTTTAATAATTTTCTGTTTTTCTTTCCTTTTCTCCTTTATCTTTTCCTCTCTTTGTCCTTTTCTCCTGCACTCCTCCTCCTTCGCGCATTCTTCACCGAACATCCCCATCTACTGTCCTTTCTTCCTTTTTTTGGGTTTTTCTCTTCTTCTTCTTTTTAAGAATTTTTTTTCTTTTTTTTTTTTTTTTTTTTTTTCCTTGTTTTTATTCTTTCCCTCCTCCCTTCTGACCTTCTTCCTCATTGCGCTTTCACGCCCGACTCTTCACCGTTGCCATGCTTCAACCCATACCTCACCCACACGACAACAGCAGTGGGAGCAACCGCCGTCCTTCCTATCACCGAATCACCACCGTCCATCGAGCAACCAGTGCCAACCACCGCCAGCTGTCTACTTCGGCGACCGTTTCCGGTGTGACAGAAAAAAATAAAAATCGATTCAATAACACGCGGATACTTCATGCAAACCATACAAAACGTAGCGTGAGCAATAAAAACTAACATGACCTAACAGAGATAGCCCGGTTCGCTCTTTTTTTTTTAAAAAAATTATATATATTTTTTAAAATTTTAGATTTAATAATTAGTAATAGTTATGTAAATGCTCCTAATGTCTATGCGTAATGGATTTTAATGAAAACATACATGATGCATTTTAATGAAAGTTATTTACTTTACTCTTTATTTCTTCTTCTTTTTTTAGCAACTAATTCCTAATCTTGTCTGCGATTGAGTCATAAATAAAATGGTAAAATTTAGGTGCCAACACCGCCTCTTGGAATTCTTACCACATACATATTCATCGATATGGTAGCTGCAAATTTTTTTGGTCTAAATAGAAAATTAGCAAGTATATTTTTTTTTCTCGCAATATGTTTGGTTTCAAATGAATACTTTGAAAACCATTTTGTCTATCCAAGAAGCTATGGATGGGGAATTCGCTTATGCTTGAACTTCAACATTTGAGAGAATGAGGACATGTTTATTTTCACAAGGAAATTATGTCCCATAAGATAGAATTCAAACTTCTTGATGCCATATTTTACAGCCATGATTTCTTTGAAGATAGAATGGTGATGTATTTTTGCTTGCGTGAATCTCTCACTCTTGTGTCTACAAACTCATCGCTTTCCATTAATTTCTTCAGAAAAAATAGCAGCCCAACATTCATCATTAGCATCTATTTACAATACTTTTTTTTCCCATGAAAGGCATTTCCAAAGGAGGGAGATGCTGCAAGATTTCCTTAACTTTGCGTACAAGCTTAGTTTGCTATGGTCCCCATAGAGAAGCGTCTTTTTTGAGCATTTGTTATAGTAAACTTGCAAACTCTGTGATTTTGGGACAAAATCCCAGAGATAAGTTACAATCCCAAGGAATTGTTAGGCCTGCTTGAGGGTTAGATTTTCATCAGGAAAATTTTGCAATTCATCAGCAATATGAAGACTAGGATAGTAAGTTCCATCTTTGAGATGCATTTCAGGAAATTCAATTTTTTTTGGGTAATGTTCATCTTTTTTTTGGGATAATATGATGCCATGCTTTCACACAAGGTCTGCAAATTGATCTAATAATTTATAATGAGAATCATCATCTAGACTATAAATGAGGATATCGTCAATAAATTTGAGCATTGACCAAAATGTGCTGGAAAATTCTCCACATAGCCTTCAGAAATAATGAATGAGCTATTTTGAGGCCAAAAGGGAGCACCATCCACTAGAAATGTTGATTCGAGATACAAAACTCAGTTTCGTACCTGTCTTTAGGGTGAATTCCCAATTGCCAAAATCAAGCTTTAAGGTCAAACTTGGAATACACTTTGGCTTGGGTGAAGTTGGAGAATAAAGAATTCCAATGTAGCAGAAGAAACTTATCATTTTGTAAAAATTGATTAAGAGGCTAATAATTGATAACCAGTTTTGGTCTGCTTGCTTGTTGACATGAAATGCTTCATAATCCTATTAAGAATTTGAGGGCTCAATTGATTTTTGATGAAGCAAATCCGATTATTCCTTTTGTGCTAAAAACAAGTATTCTGGATTCATTTCAAAGTGACTAGCCTTGATGGGATTGACATCCTCATTTTTCTTGAAACGAAGAAATCGGGATTTTCTACAAAGGGTTGGAGCATTTTTTAACAAAGTCTGAGTGAGAGTCTGTACATGCCCCCAAGAAGGGTTTGCAGAATTGGATTCAAAATGTCGGTGAAAAATATTTGGATATCTACAAATTTCTCAAATTGCCCTTTGAACCGTAGTCTATTAGGCACAATTTTGAATTTAGGAATTTGTGCAAGGATATTCCAACCAATAATAATATCTTTATTTAGTAAGCTAGAGTCAAGAATTTTGGTATTGACTGAACACTGGGGAAAGAATTATATGGTGATGGGTTAACTTCGAACATTTGTAGCAAAGGTATCTCTAGAAGCAGAGTTAAAATATCGAATGTATGACGTCCGGTATTTTTTTAGAAGTATCTTTGTATCAAGAATAGAAACATTGGTTCCAGTGTTGATGAGGGCAATAAGAAAAATAGGTTTATCATATTTGGATAGATATATTTTTACGGGAAATATGGGAGCATAGAAGGATTGTATGCACAAAGATTGTGGATTGTGGGAGGTTTGGAGAAAAAGAATATCTCTTCTTTAGGTTCTTTAGATAAACTTTCAATGTCACTAGTCTATGACGATGTCTGGATGGCACACACGATGTGTTTGGTTAATTCATCTTCCAAGGAGAAGACTAATTTGGCATCATCATCATCCTGGAGTGATACTCTAGTTTGCTTCTTTATCTTTTGAATTAAACAGGAATTTCCTCCTTTGGCCTTTGGACAATTCTTGGCAAAATAATGGAACACCTATCAAATTTTCTATGCCTTCTAGAAAAGCTCCATTTAGAGCATCTTTCCCACAAAAATCGTCATTTGCGCCTTTTATTTGTATGTCCTAAGGAGAATATTTTGAAGTGTCTTCGCTTTTTGCATCTATTCCCATAAGAAGGATCATCACAAGAGTCTTTCTTTAGAAACTTGATTCTTAACTCAGGCTTTTGACAAGCCCAATCAAGTTCTTTGTTGCTCTTAAGATAACTTTTGAAAGCCCTACTGTGGATACAAAGATCATCAAAAGCAAAATGTATTTTGTTGGAGTTCTCCAAGACGAACATTAGCAACCATCTTCTACTTATTCTGTATGGATCTCTCCACAATTTGTCCAATTTCTTTTGGAATGGAGGTCAAAAATACTTGCTTTAGGTTGGGATTAGCTCCAAGAGCACAGAATAGTTTAAGCATTTATTGGAAATGTCTATTGAGATGCTTTCTTTGTAAAGAGCAGCACTTTTTATTCAAAAAATTCTCTTCTTCTAAGCTCAAGAAGATCTTCCGGTTTACCAATATCCACCCAGATTGTTTGATATAAATCTATTTAGAATGAAAATGTCATTTGATCCTAGTGAGAAACAGTTCTCCACCAATCCTTTAGGCTTCCAGTAAACCTGCTCACAAACTCAGTTAGTATTTCATACTGAATTTCAACATAAAGTGCTTTGGTGTTAAGACAAGCATGAAACTCTTGTAATCTATCTAGCCATTAGGAATATGGGATATCATCGAGTGTGAAGTAGTATTTTGAGGTCAAAAACTTATGTTCAAGTTTGAGTCATGAAGGTGTACTACTTCTGGTTCAGATGGATTTGATTCCATTTTTGCTTCAGGGGGAACGACCATAAAGATAGCAAGCACACGGATACTGATGTTTGTGGTTTAGTGGTTGAAATATTTTTAGAGGAAAGGGAATCCAATTATGAGTCTAATTCAAAGGTATTTTGCTTGGCAGAGTCAAATGCAGCAATAGTTGGGATCCTTTGTTTGCTTTGATCTCACAGGAAAGTCTCAAGTGAATTTGAGCCCATACGTGAAGAGGGAGATTCCGGAAAAGGTTCAAGAGCTGGCTTCTTTTCTTCACTAATTTTCATTTTCTTTTGCATATCCCTGATACGGTTTCGAAGATTAACAATATCCATTCGATCCTACTTTGGAGCTTTGACAATGATTGTATCAATTGATGTAGCTCTAGAGGGGCTCACCTCCATTGGAATCGTTTGCCAAGGCTGGGAAAATGGATATGGGGGAGGAACAATTTTTTTCATCCTGTAGAAGCTTGATTTGTCTCCTCAATTTTTTCATTTTAGCCGTTTTGTCTTTCAATTAATGATGAGAAACATATCTTCCAAATTCCATCTGCTGGAGTTTTTTTTTTTTTAGAATGTCTCAAACAATTTATTTATGACCACAACCGTTTGATTAATTTTTTGATCTACATAATTGAGACAAGCTCGGACAATTGAGAGCTTGGTAGCAATTGTCTTGAGAACATTATTCTAGGTCAAAGCATTTTCTGACTACCAATTCAGGACAGCTTCAGCAACCATGACTTTTTTTTGTCTTCCAAGGCCGTCAATATCTGTAGGATTTGGGAACTTAGGGATACGACGAAACCGATTGTGATCGTCTATAAATTCTTTTAATGCTGAAAATGGGGCAAGAGAATTTGATCTTTCCAAAGGTGGAAAGTCTTAAGGGTTGGAGCTGTTGGCACATAAATTTTCCTGACTCGATCATTCATTTATTACATTAAAAATTAGAGTCCATTTTGGTCCCTATCAAAAATATTAATTGATGTGCATATAGATATTAGAAGCATTTGCATTAATAGTTACACAAACATTGGACTGGCGACAGACGGACTCAAGTGAATGGTTTTGAGTTTAACTGGATCGAGCCCATAAGGGAATGAAAATTTGGCCTAAGCCCTTTATTCTTCATATAATTCTTGAAAATCTCAATTATGTGGAGGATTGATGTCATGATCTTTATAATAGGCAAGGAGCTTCTCTAAAAGATGGGAAAGATCAGTCATTTACGTAAACAATATTTGCAAGAATATTTTTGGAAATAATCCTGGCTTAGGCATGGATGAAATCAAGCCAAATGATATGGGCAAGAAAGTTCAAAGAATTGATATCTTGGTGGATTATTAGTAAAGACTTCATTGTGATATTCCAATATTGACAAAGGAGAAAAGAGGATTTTGTTTCTTTCCTTAAAAGCCCTAGCGGTCCTCACCTAAAGGACCTATTGCAAGCAAGGAGGAGGCCCCATGTATTGAAAGTACACGAGAGAAAGCTTCATAGAATACACGGCAGCCACAATTGAGAGCATTGAAGAGAGAGCTTCACGCCCCCTTGGAGGTTCACCACCTTGCAGAAGATGCGAAACAGAGTCTTCACCGTATAGAGAGATTGACGAAAAAATCCATCAACTTCACGGTGTCCAGTCCTCGCCCGACGATCGGCAACGGCAGCTTGCTGCATCTCAACATGTTCCGCCAGTCAACTCACAATTTTGCTTTGGCAAGTTTTGTTTCTTTTTTTTCCTTCGCAGGTTACGTAACTATCACAATCGCAGTCCATGCCTTCCGGGCTATCCCCAAGCCTCCAATTGAGATATCGACGGCAACGCACGTCTTGGACGCCCTAGGGAGGATATGATGAGGTCTTCAAGAGAATAAGTGGAGCTTGAGACTCGGTCAAACGGAAAGATACCAGATTGCGAGTGAAAAGAATAGTGGGCGCAACACACGTGACCTTGCAAAGGGGGGCAGAAGACGGTGGCTGTTGTTGTCTTTTGGTCTTCATCCAGACTTAGATGAAAGAAGGCAGCAAAGTTGTGGCTTTTGTGGCCTCGCTCAATGCAAGCAAAAAGAAAAAAATATATATATAGAAAAGCATATTGTGAAGCCTCGACGCCAATCCCTGCAGATTGAGCGAACAAGCCCGCAAGCTCCTCAGCAAAAACCAGCAAATTAGTTTTTCTTTGTTTCTCAGCGAACTTCAATTCATAGGGTTCGTTCATGCACCATGGAGGCCCAGCAATCCCAAAGGCCTTCTGCTTTCGTTGTTGCCCAAGTTTGCCCACTGTCGCTTGTCCTTGCCGGCCTCCCCCTTGACGGCCGCGTCGTGAGTTTTGCTGGCCACCAACTGACTCGAGCCGAGAAGTCCGCACTAACACGAGCAGCAGCTGCTGTGAACCGATCACACCGTGATTCCCGCGATTTGTCGTCCATCTAAGTTTGGAAACGGTATCCGAGCAGTATTGCAATTTAGGTAATAATTTTTGTCAATTTGATCTTTATATATTTTTATTACCTAATTTGTGAAATTGCTATTTAAATTAGGGATTTATTCCCTAATTTCCTAACGTGCATATGGTCGACGGTCTAAGTTCTTGTTCAAAATATAACTCACAATTGCACGGAAAATCATCAATTTGATTTTCATGCCTAAGATATGATCTGCGATTTTATAAAAATTGGTTAATTCTATCTTATCCACAAGGTACGATTCGTCAATTTACTTTAAAAATTAGATGGATATTGATAATTTCTCGTGTGATTTGATCACGTGTTGATTGTGGATTTTATTTCTTTCTATTTTTTATTTTAATTGTTTTATTTCTAAAAAATCCAAAAAGATTAGACACAATTAAAATCATTTTTTAAGGATAGATTGCATGCTTATTTTGGTTATTTAATAATTCCAAATTTAGTAAAATACCAAAAAATATCTTTTTAGAATAAATTGAATCTTCTTTTCTAGGATAGTTTGCATGTTTAAATATTAGGCACATTTAATTTCGAATTTTAATTAAAAAGCAAAGGCAAAAAAGTCATGCGCGTGTCTCGTAACACTAGTTCGTTCATTACATGTCATTTAGTAAATTGCATGTTTAGGGTAATGCATGGCATGTTAAAATAGTTGCATTAATCTTTTCCTGTCATTAGATAAAATAATTTAATAAATGTCGTATTAGCTTGTATGTTAGGTTGCATGTTGCACGTCATTTTAGTTAAAACATTTTGTTACGTCATACCTAGTTTCTACGTTTCATTTAAATAAGTGAAAACCCAATAAAATTAAGTGACTATGTATTAATTAGAAATCATATTTATGATGTAATTTTTGAACTAACATTACAGATGATTTCGTTGCTGTGAGGTAAATCCTGCAATTTATTTATTATTTTATTAGATGTTAAATTGGTGGATTACGTACTCGTTTGGTCAGCTCACATGTTAAGGAGTAATAAAATGAATTCAAACTGTCTAATAAACATTTTTTCACTTAAAGAATGGTACCGAAATGACATTAGAGAAATCTAATATAACTAAGTTCCCGTATCCAAATTCTTTAATTTATAGAAGTAAAATAATTCTCTCGTTATTTTGCTTAAGTATCTAATCGATCTATCGTAAATCAATTAGCAGTGACTCTTAGATGAAATTTATTTATATGCTAAAAACTTGAACCTAAGTCATGAATTGATATTGGCTTAAGAGAGCCTAAACTCAGTTTAAACTTAGTAATGCATTAGCCAAACTCTAGTTCAAGAAGGTCGCAATTAGAACATACAAATAGATGGAAGGACAGGTGGTGGTTCTACTTTTGGGGAATATGAGGGCTGAGGTGTTTTGGGTATTTCTAGAAGAAAAGAGTTATTCTTAATCCATTTGTGGATGGGTTTTTAAAAAGATGAGATAACTAGCTCCGGGGTGAAGGTTTCTTTATGGACGGTGACTGAGGAGGTAGAAGAGGTTTTACATGATTCAAGGATTTTTTTAGGAAGGGTGTGATCAAGGTAGTCCATATGAGACCATGAATTGATATTCGAAAGGTCCATCCATCAAGATGCCTCTAGTATAGATTATTTTTTGGCCGCTTCTTTTTTTTGGATGACCTACCGTCTTCTTCTTCATCCGGAAGATTTGTACAAAGGAAATACTGACAATCAAGGTCGATAGTAATGAATAGGACCTATATTTTATAGTTTGGGTATAGATTGAATCAAGTATGAATCACTATATTTATATTAAATAGAAATGATCCAAAATGTATTAAACTAATTTATTTATGTCAACCCATTTTCAACCCAATTCATATGTAGGATAGATCTATTAAATTATATGAAAATGTTTAAAAATTCAGGGCCACATTAAATATTAAATCAAAGTTGGAAGGTCATATTAAATAAATTAAGAATTTAAAGATTTCACGTCATATCAAAGCTCAATAATTATTTGTGTGGTCTTTTCCAATTTCGTAGGTGGTCGGTGATCGTCGGAGAGATGACGGTAACTCGCTGATGGATTTTGTCATTCTTGATGAGTCAGTAGAAAGATTTACGCTTGCAGTAGGTCCAGCCAAAATGAGCCGAAGAGAGAAGCGCTGGATCGAGCCTTTCATTCTTCTGGGTGTTTGAATCTGCACGAGGTCGGCTTCATGATCATCCATTCTTGGGTTCTCTCAAGTCGGGAGCTTCGTGAACCGTTTCTTGGCGCTGACGATCGTGTTTGGTATGGCGGAGATGAATTCTCTTTTGGGGACTCGGGCGTGACCGCCAAAGCACAGATATTCTTAGCTTACACTCTTTGCTTCAGTGTCTTTAGAGGGTACTGATGTCAGTCGTTTTTCTCTTCTTCTTTTTTGGGTTCTCTTCATGGAGGACAAGCGCAAATTCATCACGCTTGGATACGTGAGAGAGAAAAAGAAAGTGGAAATTTCCTACAATTGTGCACAGCTGATGTTCCTATTTATCCGTCATTGTTCTCTCTTTACTGCTGTCTTCTTCGTCATTGCTTTCGACTGATGTCGAGTAGATCACGCTGAGGAACAAGATTGGTGTTCTGTCTCTCTCTAAGGGAGAGTCGAATTGGGTGTTTCGGACCGGGACTCAAAGTAAGTTTTTGGGGGAGGTCTTGACAGGAATTCTTCGTTCTGTCAAGCCACTAGTGTAGCATTGAGGCGTCGCTACACTGATTGATATGTGTGCCAACATTGAATGTGACTTCTGATTTTATTACAGTCTTCTTAGCCTTCTTCTGCTGACAGGTGATAATTTTTAGTTCTGTAATGCGCAATTTGCGTCTATACTGCACCCTTAATGGGACCAGTCTACCTGCTGTTATTATCGCGTTCTTCTGCGAAGTGAGTCTTGGCTAAGAACTCGATGATTCAATGTCAAAAAATTAGCCATGTGTCATGCAGTGTTTGCTTGGTCGGACGCTCTATATTTGATTGCCATGTCCAGATCCGTATGTGTCGGTTGACAACTTGGCTGCCAACACTCACTTAAGCTTACAAACTTTTGGCTATATCAACAGTCCGAAGCTTGAATTTTCATTGTCTCCCTACTGTAATGAGGTTAGGATAAGAGAAAATCCGATCTTTGGGTTGCACATGTAGCCAATCAGTGTAAAAGCAAAGTGAGTTGTTTCTCTTGTCTAGTTATCAATGAGTAGGATGCTTACTGATCACTCTTCCAGTGTAACAAGCAATCGTAACTGTTCCTTGCATCCTTTACTATAACAGTTAGAATTCGTTTAATGCGGGCATTCAATAGTTTGGCTGTGCTACATTTCTTCTTCATTACCATGGTCAAGCCTAGATGTCATGCACCTCTTCGGATGCCTTTATCACATGCTGACAATGTTTTAGATAAAACTATTACCATACCTTCCTAATCATTGTAGCATGGTGGTAAAGGCATCTAAAGGGGCGATGTGGGATCTAGGTTTGGTTCAGCAAATGCTCAATCATCTAGAATGCTAAAATGGTAGTCGAACATGCATCTTCAGATGTACTTGCTTTTGGCCTTGGGAATTTGCTTCTAAAGGATGGCCTAACATTATTATTTGTTGGAATTAGGAAGCGGTATTTTACCAGTTCACTTTCTTGTCCATGGGGCTAAGAAGGCGAAAGGCGCACAGCTCACACAAGCACCACCTGACGTGGGGGCACATTCTTTGATTCTTTAATTTCGATGGAATATCATATGCTTTAAGAGGATCTAACCATAGACATGTTTTGATAGGATAAGAAATTATCTCTATTGATGTTCTGGTCCTCTGCATGGACCTTGTGTTTCTATTGAATGCTTGATGAAATCTTTACGCTACTTGTAAGCAAAAGGTCGTCATTGCAGAACCTGTAGTTTATTTCCTCATCCTTGAGACCTGCAGTCCCTTTTCTTGATTAACTCGTTACACACACAAACAAGTTTTTAAAGACTTACAATATACCATTGATTCATGCATCACTAAGTCTGAATTGGTCCAACAAGCTTTTACCGTCAAGTTTGCTTGCAACAACTGTCCTGACATAATCCTCATGAGTTGATGTTTTGTACTGTGCACCGCTCTTTCCAGCAAGATCTGGCAATGGACCGATTTTGGCTTGCATGTTTGGACTGTGAAATGCAGCTATTGAGAAGCGTTCCTTTTCTGGATGCACCACTCCTCTATGCTCTATGCTCTTGTACTGTCCATTGCTCATTATCTGCATCAAACATGAAGATCATCATGGAATCACTGTAAACACATGGGAAGTGTTGGTGAAATTATTGTACTACCTCAATGACATCGCCTACGTTGACGATGAATGCCCTGGGAAGAGGTTTAATAGGTAGCCATTTACCACTTTTCTTAATTTGCAATCCGTCTACATCGTTCAATTGAGTTAGCAGGGTTAGTCCGGTGGCATCAGAGTGTGGCGTCAGACCCATGACCTCGTTTGCTTGCTTGCATGGTGGATAGAAGTTTAGTCTTATCCCTTGTGTTCCCTCTTCAAACATGCTTGCAAGCACATCCGGAGAAACTCCTAAGTTCTTGGCCATAGCTCTCAGGAGGAAAGGCAAAATCCGCACTAACTCTGAAGAGTAACTGTCCAGGGTTGCTCTGAGATGTTGAACCAAGATTAAAGTTATCTCTTTGTTCATCCCCAGCAAAAGAGAGAAGAAAAGTAAACTGGGAAGACTCATCTGGTGAATTTGTATGTGTATTTCTGACTCTTGGACAAAGGACATACATTAGTTTGTTCTGGGTACTAGCACATCTGTTGTTTCTTTGTGCGTGCACACTGTTGTAGGAATGTTTACTGTGTGATTGATCTGTTTAACTTACCTGAAAGAGGCAGGGTTCTTTGGCCAAAACCTGAGGTTTCTCTGGGAAGCAGGTTGTGCTAAAAGGAAGAGCATGTCACCCCAGTCAAGTTTCTGGTCTTCTGACACAACAAAAGCTTGGCCGTAGCCTTCGATGGAGTTAGGTAGTTGATCGTAATTCTTCTTCTCTTCTAATGGCAGCTTAAAGAACTCCTCTGTTTCTGTCTTCAGTTGATGAATGAACTCTTCCGATATGCCGTGGTTTATCAACTGTGTCATCATGAAAATCATTTTCATGTCAGTGCTGGGAAGTTGAAACTTTGTGTAGTCGAGGACATGATATGAGATGAGTAAGGTTTGAATAAATTCATTCAAGATGGTGCACCTGGAAGAAGCCCCATTCCTTGCAAGCCAAATGGAACTTCTCGATTTCGTCACTGTGGTCAGGGTGATCCTCAGCAAGTTTGTTTATGTCTATGACAGGAATCTCAAGTGACTCTGTCTCCCAGACTTCGCTGAGTTCAGATGTGGTCCTGAGATAGCGAGGTGGAACCTCCTTCAGGCCCTTGGATGCGAGAGCTTGGACATTTTCGACAGGGACGGAACCACCAAGGTCACTCCTGTGAAGCACCTCGGTCTCCATTACTCCAGGTTAACCACAAAGGGTCTCTGAGACAAAAGCCTCCTCTTACTTTCAAGAGGAACCATTCATTGCTTATCCTAGATATCTCCTCCTCTAAAATAGAATTCTTCAACGTTCTTTCTTCAGTCCCCTCTTTTTGTCATATCTCCTTATAATGCCTGTCACATCATACGGAATAGTCTGTTTGCCAGCGGATGGTAGAGGAGGAATGCTTTTGGTAAAGTGTCTGCTTCATTAGGACGGCAGTCTTTTTCATTTATAGACAGTTTGCTATCGATGTTCACCGTAGTCCCATTGGATTTCGCAGTATTTAGCAAGACTAATACCCATGAGACCTGTTCAATAGGGGATGATTGGAATCAAGCATCTGGCAAGATTCCAACCATTTAAGACCAGTAGCTTGACAAGAAAAATGGGCGGTTGGTGAAAGATGAAGCTGAAGTCAGTATACCTATCACTGTGGTTCGGCAATGAAATGCCACCATCTATGAAGAATTTGTAAGATCAGTCACTTGTTTAATCTGGTGGCATGACCTCGACCTCTTGTTCAGTACTTCGTCAAAAATTACCCTTAAATCAGGTGTACATTTAACAGCTTGTACACGTTTCTAAGTCATGTATATCAGGTAAAGTTTGTCTTATCAGGATCAGTGAAGAGCGGTTCGGCCAACAAAACTGTGATGCCCCCAGCATGTCAGGGCTAATGCGATTACTGGAGCTCTGAAGGTTTTTTTTTTTTTTTTTTTTTTTTTTTTGTATAATTCTTGATGATAATATAAGATGAGATGAGCTCGTGTGATGTTTGTGCAGATAAACAAATATATCGTGCTTTCTGATGCAGTCCTGCAAAATTGACCATAGCCACCGCATCCCCTTTTTTCCCCGTTCTCTTCGTTTCCTAGTATATTCGGCTCCTCCATTTATTTCCCATAAAATAAAACCCACCGTCTCCCTATCCAGCTTCCTTTCGACTTGTTACTTGGAGTACGCGTGCAAGGCCGTTGATTTCGATTCCCCGCATGGGATTGCGCTCGTTATTGGAAAGGTCAAAAGGAAAAAAGGGACAAAAGAAAAAAAAGGTACTAACTTCACGAGAAAGTAGAGAACGAATAACCAAAGAGTGTCAACCTTATTTGCATTCACGCGGCATGCAATCTCCATTGATTTTCACGCTGAGCACAACTTTAACCAGCCGACTGTTGGGGAAATTACAAAAACAAAAGTGCTAAAAATATTGTAATTATATCAATTCAATGCTAAACTTATTTTTTTGATCAATTGAGTCTTAAACCTTTTATAATCGTATTAATTCAATCCTTCTGTCCAAAATTGGCCCGCCGGCGGCCAGTGCTGCCGACAATTTTTTTATTAATTTTTTATTAATTTTTTATCTTATTTTTCCTTATTTTTCTTTGTTTTTTTTTATTATCTATTAGGTGAAGTTTGTCTTATCAGGATCAGTGAAGAGCAGTTCGGTCAACAAAGCTGTGATGCCCCCCCGCACATCACGGCTAATGCGATTACTGAAGCTTTGAAGGTTTTTTTTTTTTTTTTTTTTTTTAATTCTTGATGATAATATAAGATGAGATGAGCTCGTGTGATGTTTGTGCAGATAAACAAATATATTGTGCTTTCCGATGCAGTCCTACAAAATTGACAGCAGATGGTAGAGGATGCCTATTACATCATATGGAATAGTCTGCCACCGGATGGTAGAGGAGGAATGCTTTTGGTAAAGCGTCTGCTTCTTTAGGACAGTTTGCTATCGATGTTCACCGTGGTCCCATTGGATTTCACAGTAATTAGCAAGACAAATACCCATGAGACCTGTTCAATAGGGGATGATTGGAATCAAGCACCTGGCAAGACCAACCATTTAAGACCAATAGCTTGACAAGAAAAACGGGCGGTTGGTGAAAGATGAAGCTGAAGTCAGTTTACCTCGGACAATCACTGTGGTTCGGCAATGAAATGCCACCATCTGTGAAGTATTTGTAAGATCAGTCACTTGTTTAATCTGGTGGCATGACCTCGACCTCTTGTTCAATACTTCGTCAAAAATTACCCTGAAATCAGGTGTACATTTAACAGCTTGTACACATTTCTAAGTCATGTATATCAGGTGAAGTTTGTCTTATCAGGATCAGTGAAGAGCAGTTCGGCCAACAAAACTGTGATGCCCCCAGCACGTCATGGCTAATGCGATTACTGGAGCTTTAAAGGTTTTTTTTTTTTTTTTTTTTTTATAATTTTATTCTTGATGATAATATAAGGTGAGATGAGCTCGTGTGATGTTCGTGCAGATAAACAAATATATCGTGCTTTCTGATGCAGTCCTGCAAAATTGACCATAGCCACCGCCTCACCTTCTTCATTAAACCTCCTCTTCCTTTTTCCGCAAAACCTCACCTCATCATTCATTCCCTTGGCTGCAACACCAAGACTCGCTGCAACCTTTGCTGGCGATGTGCCCCCCTCCCGCCAGCTGCTCGTGCCACCCCGCCATCCTCAAGCCGCCCCCATCGACTCATCGCAGGTTGATGAACGACCGGCCACAACCAGGAACCGCATCAACACTTGCTTTGGACTAGAGGCAAATAAATTGTCTTCCCTTTTATGCTACGGTGGAAAATGGGAGTATAAAAAGGGCAGCCGCTAACTCCTTCCTCTTCATTTTTCACGGCCTCACCTTCTTCATTAAACCTCCTCTTCCTTTTTCCGCAACAACCTCACCTCATCATTCATTCCCTTGGCTGCAACACCAAGACTCGCTGCCACCTTTGCTGGCGACGTGCCCTCCTCCCGCCAGCTGCTCGTGCCACCCCGCCATCCTCAAGCCGCCCCATCGACTCATCGCAGATTGATGAACGACCGGCCACAACCGAGAACCGCATCAACACTTGCTTTGGACTAGAGGCAAATAAATTGTCTTCCCTTTTATGCTTCATAGGTTGATGTCTGTACATCGAGGTTGATTTCCTCAAGAGTTTTGATCGTCCTAGTTGATTTTGTACCTAGATGTGTTAGTCAACGGTTTCGAAGAAGACGCATTACAAGTATTGTTGAAAATGTAGTTCATTGAGTCTATAGATGTGTTGTTGGAATGCTGCATGTTCAGATTTGTGCTAGCTTGAGCTTAAATGGCACGAGTCGTGGACTAAGGCGAGGTTATGACTATTTTTGGTTGGGTTTACTGTAGACAGTGATTTTGCCAATTTTATGCTGATTTTTGTGGTACGAATTTGGTGAGACTTTCTCTACAAAATTGTTCATTATACCTTGTTTTATGAGATACTTTAATTTTGAATTTTTTCGGACTTCATACATTCAAAATATATTTGAAAAACCATATGGGTTCAAGTTTATTCTCATAGAAATTTTCGGACCTTTACTCAGTTTCCATTTCCTATAGAATTTTTTATAAAAGATTTGGATTGTGTCCTTCATGAAAGTTTTAGACATATCTTAAACTATAACATGAAATTTTTCCATGATTTTTGGAACTTTGTTATGATTCCAAAATGCTCTTGTCGGATCTATTTCATTATGGAAATCTACCCTGTTTTGACCTTTTATATATATATATATATATGGGGACCCGTATAAGCTGAATAGGTCTTGAGCCCATGAAAAACATTCCCCAGAGTCTAGTCCACATTGTGTTAAAGTTTTGTAATTTTTTATATTAATTTACTTGATGATTTCTGGTGATTTTTACAGATGAGCGAACTACCCTCTTTTTTTTTGTCACTTTCTGGTTTGAGTAAACTCTGTTTTTTTTTTTTTAACCAGTCTTTTAAAGTGGTACTGTCGACTAACTATCTTGTATCACTTCTTTGGCTTACAAAGCAGAGTTGAGGGTGGACACTGAACCTGTGACAGCCCGAGTAGCGGTCCTCGGACGTGCGCAAGGAAGGGGTCCCTCTCTTGTCCCACATCGCCTAGGGAGGGAGTCATGAGCTATCTTATAAGGCTTGGGTCCCTCTAACTATACATACGCATTTTCTTGGAGTGGTATGGGCTGCCCCTAAATGAACAAAACTGTGAGGACTTAATGTCCAAAGCGGACAATATGTGTACAGTGGAGACCCAGGATGTTACAGAACCATTCTTATGCAATGCGCCTTCTTTGAAAATCTTTTTTCACTTTCTAAGCTTGCAGAAGCGTATATGGATAGAAAACACCCCAAGACAAATGAAACCCAAGAAACACATGCAGAAATACAAAACCAGACAATTTCATTTCTTTCTTATTTATATACTTTTGGCAACCTAGGTCAAGTATATTAGGGATCAACCTAAAATGCTACTACTCTGAACTATACTCAAATTCCATTAGCTATACCACTTTGACCATGATACCGTCCATCTACAAGGCTGCCTAATATGTCCAAACCCCATTACTTGGTCTTCCAAAATTGCTATCCTCACCCTCTAGCCCTCGTCCTACTCGACCCCACTCTGACCATGATACCATCCATCTACAAAGCTACCTAATATGTCCAAACCCCATTACTTGGTCTTCCAAAATTGCTATCCTCACCCTCTAGCCCTCGTCCTACTCAACCCCATTACTCCCATCATCATCACTATTTGGGAGTGGGAGTAGTCCCACCAGACGCCCGTTGACCCAATCATAGATGGCAACAAACCCGATCAGTACCGAGCCCGATGGTAAGCCAACATCGACTGTCAATATCATAGTGACATGAGCGATGGGGAAGTCGGGGTCGTTCAGCTTAGTCCGGTGCCATGAAAAGTGTATCGGGGCACTATAGAGTGTCATGGAGGACACAAGTAGGCATAACTACTGATTTGAAAAATGACAATTGACCACAAGTGAGTATAAATCTCAACAAGTAATTACCAACCACTCTACACCACATATGTCAATAAGGGAATATGCGAGAAAGTTTAGATATAAAATATAGAAGATTGCTTTAAAATCAACTTGTTTGAAATCCTTTTTCAAAATTAAAATAGCAGATGAAAAACATTTCCTCTAAAACCAGTAAACCAATAAAGTTTAAATGAAATTTGAAAGTGCCAATGGTCATATTTGTTGTGAATTAGTTGCCACCATCTTCTGAGAAACTCTGTTATCTCTCAAGCATCTTACACCCATCCAACATCATAAGAATATTTGGAGGAACCATGTTACACCCCTTGAGCATCCAAAAAAACCCAATTACCCCTCTCTAGGCATCCCTACTACAATTTGGGGCATCGTAGTCCCAAGGACCAACGGCATTCCCAAGTCAAACACTCATATCATGGTACAACAACACAGGATTGGTTAAGTGCCCACATCAATTATCCTTTGTAAGCCAAAGAAGTGATACAAGACAATCAGTTCAAAGACTAGTTACAAAAAAGAGAGTTCACTAAAATTCGAAAGTGATATAAAAAGGGCAGTTCGCTTATCTGTCACCAAGTAAATCAATTTTAAAAGCTACGAAACTTTACCATGATGTGGATGAGACTTCAAGGAACGTTTATCATAGAGAACTCAAGACCCAATCAGTTTGTATGGATCCCAATAATTTTATATAAATGGGGTCAACAGAGGGTAGATTTCCATAATAAAACAAATCCAAAAGTGAGCATTTCGGATGCCTAATTGGGTTCCAAAAATCATGGAAAAATGTTACATTATAGTTTAAGATGTGGTCCAAAACTTTCATGGAGGACACAAGTCCAAATCTTTTGTCGAAAATTCTGAAGAAAATGAAAACTGTGTAAAGGTCCGAAAATTGTCTTTGAAAACAGATTTTAACTTGTATGGTTTTTCAAATATATTTTGAAAATATGAAGTCTGAAAAATCTGAAATTAAAGTATGCTGTAAAATGAGACATAATGAGCACATGAAGAAAGTCTCCCAAATTCATACCACAAGAAACAGCTTAAAATTGGCAAAATCACTATCTACAATAAACCACACCAAAAATAACCGTAACCTCGGATTTGTCCACGACTCGTGCCATTCAAGCTTAAACCAGCGCAAATCTCTACATGCAGCGTTCCAACAACACATCCATAGACTCAATGAACTAAAATTTCAACAATACTCACAATGTGCCTTCTTCGAAACCATCGACTAACGCATCTAGTTAGTTAATCAACCAAGAGGATAAGAACGTGAGAAAAACGACCTCGATATATAGACATCAACCTACATAGCATAAAAAGGAAAGGCAATTTACTTGCCTCTAGTCCAAAGCTAGTGTCGACCTGGTTTTGGCAAGGTCTCGAAGGCCTAGTTGCGGCTAGTCGTTTGCCGATCCGCAATGAGTTGATGAGGTGGGTTGAGGACAGCGGGGTGGCACGAGTGGCTGGTGGGAGGAGGGCGTGTCACCGGCGAAGGTGGCGGCGAGTGTTGGTGTTGGGGTCAAGGGACTAAACGGTGAGGCAAGGTTCTTGTGGAAAAAGGGAGAGGAGGTTTAATGAAGAAGGTGAGGCGGCGAAAAATGAAGAGGAAGGAGTTAGCGGCTGCCCTTTTTATACTCCCATTTTCCACCGTTTGCATGAGCTTGATTAGCTCATTAAGTGACGCAATTAGTCACAAGTTGGCAACTTGAGATGGCGCCAGCTAGGGGAAGAGAATCCGAGGGTGTGGCTGGCTTCACCCCACCGTTTGCATGAGTTGAGGCACGAATTTGTGCCACACTTGCCAAGCCTTGGCAGTCCATGAAGGACGCCAGATGGAGGGAACGGTGAGGGACACGGCGGCATAAGGCAGTGGCCGTGAGGTGTCGAGGTAGTGACGGAGGTAAGCTGAGATGGTAAAGTCTTTGCAGTGGTGTGGTAAGGCAGGGCGACATGGAGGTAAGACACGGTGGCGGTGGCGCGAATTGCGCGACCTAGTGAGAAGTTTGGTGGCCCGGCAATGATCACTAGGCACTTGACGTTCATGATTTTGTTGAGCGAAGCGAAAGATATGAAACAATTAGGATAAGCCCCAAAAATCTAGAGTGATTGCATTTGATTCGCTGAGTCTTCTAGAACAAAACTTTGTAAAAGCCCCAGATGCATACGATAGCCAATCATTGGCTAAATCTAATTTCCGCTTAGACATATGATTGACCTGCACATTTCTAAGAAATTAAGTGTTGATGAATCGACATGTTCTCCTGATCTCTCCTCCACTTTCGGTGAGCACGTTGATGTTCCCCATCTTCACAACCGAGTTCGCAAAGTCGCGGAAGAAAGCCTCTGTATCCGAGGCATAAGTCCAGACAAGCCTCGAAATAACACCTTCATGGTCTTCATTGATGAGGGCATTATCAGATGGTAGGAGACCCGTGCCTTGGAGGAGGTTAAGGAAGTAGTGGTTGTCGAACTCGAAAGGCGTCACGTGATCAAGCGATGCTAATCTATTATCACTTCCGGTCTCGGGGCATATGGACTGTAGGGTATCGTAGAAGGTGGTGTATCTCTGGAAGGGATCGTACTGTCGTTCAGTGCTTTCCTCGTAAATTCCTTGCCTGAAGCTCAGGCATCGTGCTTTTCCCATCGTGTGACTACCTGCTTCCGTAGTTTTCGACGTACAAAACGGTGTTAACTGAGAACAAATGGAAGGAGGAAGAAGAAACTGATGGTATGCTTAAGTGAAAGTCATCGTACTGAAACACATTAGGAGAACTTTTTTTTTTTTGGTAAAAGCAATAAATATATAGAGGAAATGCCAAATGTACAAAAGATCACGGCATCAAAAAATTGTACTCAGGATAAGAATTAGGAGAACTATTTTAAGCTCTTGCAATCATTAGCAATTCGTTTCGAGCTATTTTTAACTTTTGAGACATTTTATGTGATGACATAGCCAACTTCTTTATATGAGTAACTGATATGAATCTATTGATTTAGCAAGAATAGTTACAAACAAAGGATTACCCTTTTTTTGTAATGCGAGAAATTTCACTTTTGAACTCAATTAAATCTAAACACTTCACCTGATAAGGCAACCAAGTCTCTTTCGTCCAGGCCCTGTTGCCCGAAATTAGCAATTAGGGCTTCAAGGGAGGAATTTGGAGCAGGTATGAATTTGTTGGCTCCATCAAAGCTTGCCTTGAGTGAGTCTCTCCTGCCTAGCCACACTTCCCACCTGGGCCCTCCTCTCTTTTTTACAGAGATAAGAAATTTCTGAGTGTATATGATGCTAAGTGTGGACGTACTAGAGAAAGGTTAGGTTTAGAGTAAGAACGAGTCCATCAGAAATGGAAATCTTGATTGACCGACACATGACGTGAACATACAATGTATCTGGCTACTAAAATTTTTCCAATCAGAAATGGCTTCCTGAGTTACTTACCAGCTCGACTGCATCTCGAGCAACAATGGCCAAAATATCAGCACAGGAGACTGTGTATGGACACGCCTCTTCCAGATTATACTTTATCTCGTCAATCACCTCGAACCCACGCAAGGAGTTAAGGTTAGGCACTGCCTGCTTCTCGCTCACCATGCCATCAAAGCTGTCTAGAAGAACTGATGCATCGCAACCCTAATCCTCAAAAGAATGACACAAGATGTTAGCCCATAGAGAAGATGCGGCTGGAAAATGAAAATACTAATTACTTTTCCCACGAAAAGTTAAAAGGGACCGTCTCATGTTCTGGTTTATTTAGGCAGATGAACTGATGGAAATCTCTAATGTCAATTTATGAGACATTTTCTAGTTGCTGTGTACATTCAAGTACTGCAACTTCACAAATCAATAGGATATTGTAAATCATTTACAGTGTCACCCAAGAGAGGGCGCGCAAGAGATTGAGAGAGAGATGTTCCTCTAACCATGACGAAACAGTCGTGAAAATGGACACGTAGCAGAGATGCTGCCATCCGAGGCTCTCTATACACTGCACGCTCGACACTATGCCGCACGATTTCTTCCAACAGAGGGCACTTCTCTTGGTAGTACCCAAGAACGAGAGCCCCTTCACCACCTGAAGTGCCCACTCCGTACAAACTCAAAAGTAGCAACACACTCAATAATACCCCCATGACAACTGATATCGGCGGATGAAAAACGAACGAGCACGACCTCTCAAGGTCTAAGTCAAACTTATTTCACACCTGAGAGATTTTGTGACAGAAAGGGATTGTAACAGAGGTACCCTATAGCAAGGGACTGTGACAGAGGTATCCAATAGCTATGGGCAGGACAGAGCTCTTACAACACTGACAATGATATTTTCATGCGGGTTCAAACCAGCGCATCTTAAAGCAGTTCCCTTGGAGACCCCAATCAAAGTTTGATGCAACTGAATCCACCTAAATTTGTCTTTTTGGGGTCATGGAATCAACCAAATTAGTCTTCCTTCCTTTTTAACTAATTTTACTCCCTGAGACGCTGGTCTAAACTAGAAAGAGTTCTTGCTGAGGTCTAAGATTACGCATTGATCCATTGTATCTTCGCCAAAAAACTGGTTTTCCATCATCAGGTCACACCTAAAAGTTAGTGAAATTCCATATGTGCTAATAAAACAATGGGTCATTAGCCTGTAAGGTTGCTGGCCAGCAATTGCAGACTCCCATTTAATATCCGACTCCTGTAGCTAACTTCACCACATCGAGGTGGATATAGAAATCTCACTTTCGTGACGTGAAATACACTCGTTCAATTTGTAGTTTCGCCAATGCAGTTTGGTCCTTGAGGTCGGTTGAGATTTCAGAAGTCCAAAATAAGGGTACCGTAATAGACATGCTCCAATGACCAAAGGTGTAATAATATGACAAACTTCTGCTATCTTCCACATGACGTGTCTCCTTTCCCCTTCACTGGGGCGTTTAAATTTATAACCATATCGTCTTGCACGGTAGTCTTCAAATAAATAAAAAAAGAAAAAGAAAAAAATCAAACCAGAGTCAAGATTGCAAAAATGAGATCAAGTACAAAAAATTTGATTGAGCTCATGAAAGTAGCCAAGTTCACCGAAGGAAACTGTTATTGGAGTACATACCCTGCAAGCAACACATGGTTATGCATGACCAAATGGGAAGAGGGGGGATAAACAGAACAAAGAGAAAAGGCTGCTACACATCCTCAACAAAAGAGAAAACTGCTCCTCTAAGTTATGAACTTGACGTGCGGTTGTCTAGGGTTCAGCTCCCAAGAGAAACCCAAATCAATGTACCAGTCACATAATAGAGCAGCGGCTCCTTTCTTCTGTTGGCTGCGTTGGCCCCTGCTGGAATCTGTTCGACTCATTTGGATTGTATGAGAACTCAGCAGTATCCAGCCCATACTGGTTCGAGTAAAAGTTTTAAGAAAAGAAACATACATCAGAATTGGAGAATATACTAAAACAAATAAAAAGAGAGAAGGGCCACCAAAATAGTATTTAAAGTCCAGTAGATGCACATCGCTGGACACTGGCACTCAGGATAGTATGTTATTACATTCCCGATCATCTATAGGTCAATGATTCATTCATGCATATGATCTTCCTTCTTCCATGTACTATACGAAACAAATTTGGGTCACTGGTATGTATAATCTCATACAGTATAAGAGAACCCACCTTTTCCGTCATTCAAGTAATCCAAGCATCATTTCTGCACTATTCGAAAGAAATTTGGGCCAATAGTATTTGTAACCTCATACAATATAAGAGAACCCACCTTTTCCCTCATTCGAGTACTCCAAGCATCATTTCTGCTTGGCCGCTGATCCAGGGCACCGGCAGCTGCAACACCTGCAGCTGGCTGTGGTGGTGGTGGTGGCGGCCGGCTCAGCAATGGCCGCCGTATCTGTTGTTGTGGGGCAATAAGCTCATCATCACTGTCATACTCAGCAGGTCGGTTTGCTGCCCTAACCAGCAAAGCCAACAGGAAGACCAATGCCTGCAGTTGCATAAAGTTATTATCTTAAGAGCTGAATGTGCATTACACTGAAAAGTGTTCTTGAAAAGTTTTCTATGCAGTGTGTTCCCTACACATACCTCCAATACCACCACTCCAAGGGCCACCCACCTGACTATAGTCCAGTGCTCTTTCAGAAAATCATATATCATGTCAAAGTCTCCAGTAGCATCAGTAGGTAAATCCTATAAATATGTAATACAATGATTAAAAGAGGAAGCTAACATTATCCATCAATGAACTAAAGAAATCACAAACGATATAGACCCTACATCTTCCCAGCTTTTGTCGAAGTATATAAATGCAGCACACCCCAGCTCCACTAAGATCAACAAAATTACCAAGACTGAGTACTGCATCACTTAAGGAAGCAACTGACTGGTCAAAAATAAAAGCCAACTAGGAAAAACATGGCAAATGCCTAGTCCTAACGATAGGGGCATAATGAAATTGTAAATTATGCTCTGGACTACCATGATCACATACTATAGAACTGTAGATTTCTCCCTGCCAAGAATTCATAAACTCATCACCTATGTTAAGAGACATTTCGAATCAAGAAGACTCAATGAGAATGAGGATACACAAGTCAAACAGCAACCATTCCTAGTTACACTTCCGATACATCCAAAGCAAGATATGATGAAGAGGACCACTCCAACACCGATAAACAAGAATATGAACCTGCATCAACGGGTTAAAAAACAGAAAAAGAAAATGATGAGAGGATGGAATCATTAAGGTGTTCCACAAGGTGATATGTGCAAAATCCAGCTCATCTTAAATAAGAGAACTCAGTAAAGAGTAGCATATGAACAATGAACAGGAACAACCCCCACCGTCAATATTTTTTTCAACTACATAAAGATAGACTGCATCATAGGAAGAGAAAACAAGTTGCAGAAACCAACCAAAATATCCACCAGTTAAGTCTTCTGAGCAGGGCTCATGCCTAAAGAGTAAATAAAGGTTCCATGCAGATATGCACAATAGCAAAAAAAAAACCCTAGAAGCTGCCAACTCAGCATAAATCTGAGCTAGGCTTAAGCATGATAAATTTTGCAAGTTATGGTCTCCGAAAGGAAAAAGAAATAGACAAGAACCTCAGTTAGGCTCAACTTATCAGTTTAGCTAACTTAGGTACCGCGACAAGTACAAGATAGGCATAACATGGCATTAGCCAAGATGATATGTTCGGGTACTATTCCCGGTGGACTTGAGCTTCCAACCAATGAATGCTTACAACCATTTGCAGAAACATCATTAAGAATCAGAGCTGCAGTCCGCATCATTCCATTCCACTGGAAGTTCTAAAAGGTGAAGGCTCAGAAGTTACATTAGACAATGAACTAGTTCTACATTAGGTATAAATAATAACCTCACATCCTATCTGTCACAGATATAGCCAAAGAGAGTTGATTGCAATGTCTATTTCAACTACCAAATTCAACTCACCGTGTTTCATGTTCTGTCAAAATAAACTACCAACTACCCCAATCTTAGCTACCCATAACAGTATTAAGGCAATGAGAAAAGAGCTATGAAAGGCAGATTGCAGATGCCAGTTTAGGTTTTAAATGGCCAGCCATTTGTATTATCACTCTTACAATCAATTTACTTCACTAGTTCTCTCATAAGTGTCTATATCTCTATGAACCTGGATGTTAAGATTCGCACCAAAACATCTTATTATAAGACTTAGCAGTTGCCTGCGCAAACAAATCTTTCATGCAGCAACTCAAGATCGCCTCCAAAGTCCCCTTAGACAAAATTTCACATTGAGTAGTTGGGCTATGCATATGAGGTCCCCAACCTCCTAAAGGAAAGAGTATAAATTGCTGCATTTTGATGCAGATCTGGTTATGTTCATTGGCAGGATGTTGTTTTGCTGCATATGAGATGACTTAAAACCAAAACAGTCATCCCAACTTTCTTCAGCCAAATCTCGTATAATATTTTCTCCACCCATGATACAGCACTACAACAGTTCCACTAGGAGTCTCACTTAGAAGGCCATCATTCTTATTCTTTTTTTATATCTCAATGGACCACTGCAGCATCATTATCTAATTGATAAAGAGCAATATTTTTACATTGGTAGAGTTCAGAATTGTAGAGTTCTCCAATTTTTTTTATGGTAATCTCCTTTCTCAGTAACTGCAACAGAAGGAAAAGTGGTAGGAAAAGAAACGCCAAAACATGCCGTGTCAGGAACTTTAAGGCCTGAAACTGCAAAAAGGTTGCTAAATGTAGCATCGATGACTGGCCGTCCTATTTGATCACGAGTGATAACCAGTTTTTCTACTGATCAAAAGAAAAACAAATTTACTAGCAGTTCTTCGCCCTTATAAATGGGTGAAAAATATAAATCTCACACCAAAAGATAATACATAGCAAAGGCTAAGAATCTGACTAATGCAGGGCAGGAACAAAATATCCAATGGCAACCAAACCGACATAAAAAATGTCGAACTCAAGTTTTCATTCCTCTGCATCCTCACAGGCCAAGCAGTATATGACTTCAATGTGAATTAGAAGATATCTAATCTGTCGAAGCCAAAACTGAACAGCATCTAATTTGTGCAGAAATCAACATGCTTACCAAGCTTTGGGCAGATTATCAAAAATACTGGCCGAGAGAGAGACCGTCACGAGCAAAGGACGGCCAAGCTGTACTGAACCCTCGTCAGCACCAATGGGTGAGTAACCGACAGTGCCGCTGGACGATCTTTTGTACTCGACAAACAAGTAGATCCCATAGCCCACCATCGCCAGACCAACAAGCGTCAACAAAAAATTCAAGAGCTTCAGCACGCATTCCAAGCACCCTCGGCACGCCATTTCCAAACAACGCCCCTCCTATCACTTAAACGCCACCACCGAACACTATTTCATAAACCAACCCAGCTACCTCCTGCAAGAAACGAATCAATACTCACCCAAATAACGAAAAAAACAAGAAATCAACTCCCCTAAGCTAGCACCCAGCATGCATGTCGCCGAAAAGCTCAAGACTCAAAAACCACCTTCTCTTTTCCCGCACACTTTCTCATCCCGAATGAACCCAACAACGCAAAATCACGCCTTTTTCCCTTTCCCGGGCTCAACCCGATCACGCCGTGCATGCGAATTTCAAGCACCGAATCGTCGATATGGAACAACAGAACTAACTGGGACAAAAAGGAGCAACACCCACCGCAGAGAACACACTAGGCATGAATAATCAAACAATTTCACGGCCAGAAAATGACCGCAGCGTTACCTGATCGCGAGCCGCTTCCGGGTTCCCCTCGGATTCTTCTGCAATCTCAGAGAGAGAGAGAGAGAGGAAGAACGAGAAGTGATGAAAAGTCGAAAACTTTACAAGGCGAGCAGAAAAGGAAAAATAAAAATAAAAATAAATAAATAAATTGAAAATTTAATTTGCCATTTTGCAAGTTCTTCTTCTTCACTCCATTCTGCAACGGGCTCCACACGCCACGTGGTGGTGCACGAACGTTCGCGAGATCATTCTCTATTTTATTATTTATTTCCATTTTTCTTTTTAAGGTTTGGTGAGGGCATAGATTGATGTCCGATACCAAATAAATTATTTAAAGATACGATTGGTCGGTCCCAAGATAATAACAAAATATATCTCTCACTAATCCCGATCTTCGATAATTTTTAAAAAAAAAAAGAGTAGGTCAAACATACGACTTTTTATTTGAGGGCCTAATCCAAATTAGTGCTTTGATACTGATTATTAAAATTCTCCAAAAGCTGTCGGGCGATTGCATCAACATCGGATAACGATAAGATATTTTAATTTTAAGGGTTAACATAATTAAAAATTCCGACATGATATTTTAATTTTAAAGGTTAACATAATTGAAAATTCTATGTTATGTCCATCGTAACAAAAATATTTCAAAATTTTTATATTGCTAAAAATCATAAACATGTCATTTGTAACACAAACACCAAAAAAGAAAATGTCGTAACATAAAAAAAACTTCGGATATGTGTTCGCAATGAACAAATTTAGGATTTTTTTATATATAAAATAAAATAAATTGGGGTTGGTCATAGTTTGTTTTTTTGGTGGTATTTATCTTAATTTTACTCTTTTTTTTTTTTTTTTTTTTTTGTATGGCCCAAAAAGGTGAGAGAAAAAAATGGAGATTATTAAAGTTGGGAAGGCCACAGCGGGGAATGTGGACCCAGTAGAGCTCAGGACAGGACATCAACTAGAGGTCAAGCGAATTTGCATAATCAAAAGCGCTCCAACTGTCAAGTGACAACTAAAAAACTGAAAAATCATGTCTGGCCAGTCTACCTGTATCGCACAGACCATATTCGACACTGGAGATTTTCAAGAAGGTGATGCTAGAACGAAGCCCGGATCGTGCCCGGTCCGGTGTCTGGATGAAGGACCGAATTCCGGTTTGAAATTTTATAACTTGTAGGAGAGAACGACGCAAATCATCGGCTTCTAATGAGTCGGGGAAGGGCCTCGAATGAAGCTCGAAACCTTAGAGCAAGATGAGTAGCAAGTTCGATCCGAGCAGCAGCACGACTATTGATCAAGGAATTTTACTTATGGTCGATTAATAGACGGGCTCCGCGTAATCCAGGTTGACAGATAGCCTGATTATTTTGGCATTGTGAAAGCTATTTTTGTTTTCTCCCCTTGCAAATCCTCCTAAGAAACCCAAACAAACAGTGCTAAACAGAGAATGAACTATGACAGAACCCTTCCTGCATCACGGTATGATTTAAACTCGCATTTCTCCTAATGGCCCTGCTTAAATCCAAAGGGGGTGCTTTGACTTGCACCGAAACCCGGGAAAAGAATGTGAGATCTTTACATGTCGCCGGACGTGCTGTTGCCGCTGCTGCCGACCCAGTACTGTTTGACCCCAACCAATATCTTCTCGGGCACGAGGGGACCGTCCTCATGATCCACCAATTTGACATCCCACCTCATTCTTCCGGTGATCTTCCTGACCTCGTTCATTGTATCAACTTCGTCCCGCAGGATGATTGCGCCTTCAGGCCGCAATATGCGGTCCATCTCCAGAAGAATGTCCTCAAACTTGCACCTGGCGACATTTGAGTTTGATATCAGGGGACGGTGGTATAAAAACATTTGCAGCGGATAAACTAATTGACTTGAGGTTAAATGGTGCAGATGCCACGTCCACAGAAGAAAGAGAGAGAGAAATGACTTGAATTTGATGGCACATTTAGTCATATGCTATCTGGAATATGTCAACTATGTGATTGCCGGTATGCAAACTGAATCTCAAAAAAGGCCCACAAAGTTCTGTGTTCTGTTATTTATGGTTTTATTGCACTGTAAAAATTTCGATGCTAAGCTTGAAGAACAAGGTCCCTGTCCTAGTCCAATGCTAGCAGGCAAAAAAAAATTATGCCATGCAAGTCAGTGTCCATAGCTACAAATAACATAAACCGACCAGAATCCTTTTTTACCTACGGAAGTTCCTAAACACCGACAAAAGGATAAATAATGGGAAGCAGAAGCAGAAGACTTACTTGCCCTTGTACAAGCTAAAGATTCCGCTGGCATGAATTAGATCATAGGTCCTCGGGTAAGTAGAGAATCCTTCACACCTGAAACCATATCAAAGTTCATCTGAATCCGACGAAAAGGTACTTGAGGGCATAGCAGTTTTACTTACAAGGTTTATGTTTCAATTTATCTTAACAAGAAATGAAAGAACTTTTGCATAAAGAAACCAAACAAGTTTGTCCATGGTATTTGATCAGAGTAAGATCTGACAGGTCCTTGCACTAATCAAATACTCACCAATCATGGTAAATGCCTATCAAACCCCTCTCGTAGATGACACCTAGCGTGTTTTTAGCAATGTTCGGCACAACATTCATAACCCATAATTTTGGCGATTCAAGTGCTGCTGCGAATCCACCGAGGCCTGCATTCATGTCCATCACATTGCGATATCTCGTGGAGCCAATCAGTGTATTGAGCTGCTTATATCTGCTAACATGCTTTCTCCAGATCTTATTGTCCTCATTGTATAGGTCAGCTGTGACTCCTGGAACAGACCCTTTAGCTATTCGAGGCGGGACAGCATTAAGCCTGGCTGGGAACTTCTTCAACTCCCCTCCTGCCACTTCTTTAGAACTTGCTACCTTAGGGAAAGGAGTGATGCATGACTCCATTTTCTCATACCTGACATGCACCAAAATAATGCAATAAGATTATACAGAATGGCTAGAAGTTCAGACATACTGAAATCAAAGTCCATCTATTCTTCTAAACCAACCCCACCACCATAACAATCTGCTGAACCATTCACGTTGTGATTAACTTGTCAAATTGCTTTCAAACATTGAGTGGTTCAGCAAAAGTAAGATGATTTGAGCTGTCCAAAGAGTCTCTCTCTCTCTCTCTCTCTCTCTCTCTCTCTCTCTTATGTGTGCTTACGCACCCTAAAGGTGGACTGAAGATTTTACAGGATGTGTATTGAAGACTAACCAGACATCATCGGCATCTTTCGATTGGCATATGGCGGCAGAGTTCCTTTGGCAAGATCGGTCATTTACTTTTTTCCTCCAGATGGCAAGGTCTCCTTTCTCGTACTTCTTCTCCCAGCACAGTTGTTCGGCCAGCTCTTCTATTTTTCTTTGCTCTGCCTGAACCTCCTTCTTGGAGCGCTTCCACGTCTGGTAATACGTTTTCCAATTGATAGGAGGGCCAGACAAGATCCAGTATCCTCCAGGCCTGAGGACTCTATCGACTTCCTTCAGATATGTGCCCTCTATCATGTAGAAAATGTCATAAAATTGGTAACTCATCAAAAAGAATTGTGAGAAAAGCCCGTGTCTGACTCAAACTTCTTTGAGGCAAAATTTGACTGGCGGTTGATTCTTATGTACAAAGAAACAATAAAACTCGAGCAATGCAGCCTGGTACTATTGCAACACAAACAGAACGTATATCATGTTCTTACCACGCCAATCATTTGGAAAAACATGTGAGCAAAACATAAGTGGACAGTGACCAGCTATAGTGCTTCTACTGTTCAGCAGATCAGAGGACCCAATATGACTATGCTTTGCCATAGAGTGATATTCACACTTACCATTAGCAGTCCATGGAATTAAGCAACGAGAGCACTGAGCCATGTCAAAGGCTCGTGATGGGTATGGAAGATGTACAGTTCCAAGGACACCAACAACAGCAGGCACTCCTCTCTCCAATGCAAACTGCACCTGCGCTTCGTGGTTGTCTCTCGGTGCAAAAGACATGGCCAATACATTTCTTTTCAGCAGGTATGCACCCCAGCTAGCTACCTGCATTAAATTCCCTCCCAATGATGAAGCAATGAAGCTAGGGTAGCAGAACTCACACAGATGAAGGCAGATAGAACAAAGACAGTGCATAGGAAAAAAGAGATGCATTAAGTTGTCTTCAACAAATTAAGCTTGCGTGAGACACCCCAGACGAGCCCTCACAACCAAAGTCAAGAAACTTACTCCACAACCAGTGTCAAGAGCTGTCCTCACAGAACCGTCAGCTATTGGTATCACTGAAGCAAGTTCATCAATATAAGCATCTGCTCCCTGAGGAAACATGGTACCACCACCCGGAAACTTGAACACATCACCCTTGAACTCCACCCAGTGCTGGACAGCCTTTTCAACCGTCAAGTGTTTGTAGGGCACATTAGCATAGTGGGCATAGTCACGGCTTTTTGGCCAGGGAAAGGGAGTCTTATAACCTTTAGGAGCGGGGACAAGACATCGCAATTTTTCGTCATCTGGAGGACAATGCCTTTCCCTGTATATCATATTCTCTCTAGGGAATGTCATCGCCCTGTCCTGTTCTTGACAAGGAGTATAATCAGTATATTTGACATCACAAGGCTTAAATGCTTCGATCTTTTGCTTGGGAGGTTGAGCGATCTCAACATAATTGTGATGCGACTCAAAGTCCAGCTTCGTGAAGACATTGCAATCAGTATGCTTAGTTATTTCAAGAGCTATGCTATCTCCTTTACCAAAGCCGCTCTTTTGCCATGTTCCAAACAAGTAGAAGAAACAACACAAACCGATGGCAACAAAAACAGACACTGGTTTTCGTGTTCTGTTGCCTGAGGGATTATTATTCTTGATTGCCATTCTGTTCAAGCAGTAGTCCCAAGTTCACTGTACAGTAAAAGCAGGGTTAAAGAAGTTATTACTAAGCACATAACAAAAAGGAAATAAGATCAAAGGCATGCATAATTAAACCTGCATCTGCAGTATAGGCACAATCAAAATAATTCAACTTGCTTGAGCTTGCATGCGAAGCAGAAAATTAGCCATGCTTCTGATGCTCGAGACATAATATGACAATCATTGCCAAAAAGATACAGATGCCGAGCATTATGGGGGCTGGCATGAATATCACAAACAACCAATACCCTTCGTATTTTTAGTCATTTCTATTAAAGAAGAAAAGATCTACTAGAGATGATTAAATAGTCATGGTTGTAGCACTGAAATGAAGCTCTGGGAAATCGGTAGCTGGGGGCAGGTGAATAAGGATTAAACCTATGGGTACTAAATACAAAACTTGCAAGAGAATTGGAGTCATCAAAAACAGATCTTTTTTGCTTACTGTATGTTGCCATGCCTAACCTCTAAACTAGCGGGACCACGGCCAATCGCCTCTATCAACATATTCAGTACATATTCAGTGCATCAGACAAATACCCAAGCCAGTAAAACAGGATATAACATTCGACAAGCACTATGCTTATAAACTGTACCAACTGGTGGAAATTTCCTGAGCACCTATCGTTCTGAAACAAGTTTATTTAAATCTTAGATCCCAAGTCTTGAGAAGAACCAATGATTCTTCGTAGATTTCGATTAGATACTGATGCATGAGTTTTGGCAATTTGTAAATCCAAGCACTGGCATTGACTGAACCAACACCTCAAAAACATACAGGGAGTCGCTTTGCTTCACAAATACATGCACATGATCTATGGCCGGACGTCCGATTCATGAATTTCACATAAATGGAGATACTTTCAAGATCTGCTCATCGGAAACATATACATATAAACCAAGTACGCCAAGACCGGCAAACCAATAGCGGGTGCGAAATGATTGAATTGCAACAAGCATTCTCTCGGAAGAAGTATGGAAATCCTTTACTCCAGTACCTGGAACTTCACTCTACTGGAATCGCAAAACATAAAAACGACCACTTCTTTATGCAACCCGACACAGAGCACACAACCCAGAAAAGGATCGTAACATATAATCAAGAACAGATACCATCGAAAAGGAGCCCACTTTCAGGAACATACGCGGGTCATATTGAGGGCACAAGAAAAACCCATCACTCCACCCGACTGGAAGAGCAGGCAAAACCCACAAAAAAAAATGCAGGGAAAGATTACCCACCACGAAGAAAACAGGGATCAGCCAGCCAATCTCCACACCCGACAACACAAGACGTTTCCGCGAAAGAAAAAGACAACGAAGTGCGCACCTTGTGATCACCCGGATCAGGCATCAGCAAGCAAAGCGAGCGTTCCTTGCTGGGGACCTCTAGATCTCCATGAGAACTCGAGAGTGCAGAGCAACTAGCGAGGGGGGAGTGAGCTGGAGAGCGACAGGGACAGTGCGAAAAGGTGGAAGAATCATTAGGGGCCACGAACGACGGTGGCGAGCTAGCTCTGTAGCATTTGTTTTTTTTTTCTTTTTCTTTTCTTTTTTTTTATATAGGAAAAGGTGGAGTTTTTACGAATGGTGGTGAAAGTGGATTTGGTGGGTAGATTCGAAAACTAGTTTTTAACGACCTGGGATTTACACGAAGGCGGATGAGGAGATTTGAGACCCGATCCAAAGGCTCCTTTCCTTTTCTTGAGCCATGCCCTCCTGAAAGTGCGTGAGGAAGGGAAAGAGGGGAGTGGGGACAAAATCCAGCACATTGGAAGGTAACGTGAGATCTTACGCTAGGCACTTGGGGATAGTCTGGTCAATTTACTTTCTCCTTTTCTTTTTTTTGAATGAGTGTATAGAAAATCTTCAAATTTGTCGTGTAAACACGATTGCTTTCTAAAATTTTCGAAAAATATAATCAAATTTTTCCATTAACTTCATCCAATTTGATAAATGAAAAATGCTAAGAAGTTTTAGGATGTGAATTGTACCAACTTGACAAATTTTACGACTTCGATTTCATTAATTTAATAAGTTTTAGGATTCATTTATACTTTTTGAAAATTTTAGAATTCGATTGCACTTTTGTGATTCGATTACCCTATTTTAAAAAAATCATATGACTTAATTGCACTCTCATGGTAAGTTAGGACTACTAACGCACTTATCTCTTTCTTTTCTAAATTAAAGGTTATGAATCTTATGAACAAATATAAAATTTTCATACAAGACAATGAACATATCTAAAAGATAATTATTTTAAATTTTGAATCAACCTAATCTTTACACACTAGGGTTAGTTAGCAAGACCTCGAGTCGATGGGTAAAATTATGACAACAAGGCTTTGAATTCACGAAAACTAGCCTCGATTTTCACAGTTCACCACAACTTAAATGTGCCAAACAAACTAAGATCGGCAATTGGCATTTGCCCCCATCCCTAGGGCCTTTTCATAGCATGGCAAGACGCACTGGGAAAGAGCAAGGGACCCCGCCATTTACGCCCCCATCTAGATTCATTTAAGTTCCTCTTCCCCCACTCCAGTCGCTCACGATGACCATGCTGGCGATAGCGAAATTGCGGGGCAACCGCGGTCGCATCACTTGCCGACACTCTCGTGTGCTCCTCCCTCCGTCAGCCTCACGCCATCTTTTTCCCAACGAAAATTCCCAAGCCTCATTCTTCACTTGCCGACACTCGGCGTTTTTCATCCCGTGATCGGGCTATCCAGCGTCAAAATGCCGAACGGGTTCGTGTCCGTCGAGCGCGGTGGTCGGTGTGCGCGTTCCTTTCTCGAGAGTGATCGCTAGAGAATGCGCAAGTTTTGATGGCTCGGACGGTGGTCTCCGAGCGCACGGTGAATTCCTGGATAATTTTCTCTTGGGATGGACGGTTGCTCTGTTATATGAGTTACCGTGCTTGAGAGGGAAAGAGGGATTTGAGATGTGAAGAGTACGCTTCCACCGTCCATGGAGGTGCGCGTGACGGCAGGGAAGCGTGGTGTAGTGTAGAATGGGGCCCCATTTCCATGTGCAGCTCTGTGACCTTTTTCCTCGGCATAATCATTAAATAAATAAAAACATTATTAAACGTATTATATTTATATCAATTCAAATTTAATGTTTTTGAATTTGATCAATTCAATTTTAAATATTATAATAATTTGTCATTGTAATTCATCCGATTAATTTTTACTGAAAATTACTAATATAGACATTAAACGTTTTACGTGGCATTGTTGATAGTAATATAAACAATTTTATCAATTTTTATTTTTTTTCCTTTTATTTTTTATTTTTATTTTCCTTCACAGACCATCATAACTACAAGCAAGGCCACCTTCACAAGTGGTCATGATGTCCTTGCCCAGTGACCTCAAGGCTCACCGCTCATAGTGAAAAAAAAAAAAAAAAAGAAATTGAAGGAAAAAAAAAGAGAAAAGAGAAGAAAATGAAAAATAAAAATATTAAAATAATAATCTACGTCAACAATTTCTAACCAAAATTAATAAAAATTTAAATTTGTTATGGCTAAATTATCCAAATAAAAATATTTAAAATTGATTTGACACAAATATAATAGGCTTATGACTTTTATTTGTAATTGTTCCTTTATTCGTCCATCGATGAAAGGGACGGAATCTTTGCCTTAGCGCTGTAACCCGACCCATTTATCACGCGGGCCAGGTCCTCCCAACTTTTTTTTTTTTTTTTTCAGTTGGCCAACTACACCGATAAGTGGCCCAATGACTACTAATCCAATCGCCGCTGGGCTTACCATTCATGAGTCCAGATTGCGCCCAAGAAACTTTTATAAAGTGGGGCCCACTAATAAAATGGGCTGATCCGGCCTGTCATGGCTCACTAAGATATAGGCCAAGGCGGCCCGACCCAGTTTGAAATCCCCGATTTGAGTGGCGATGTACGCTCCGGGAATTGTCCAAGAGAATGAGCCGCTGATTGCAATGTGATAATGACAAATTTCGTTTTCGATTTCTTTAATCTCTCCCATTCAAAAGAACTTGGAGAGACGCATCCTTCGTTTCTATGGATTCAATGTTGTACGGTGAGTTCTACTACTTTGATTCCTATACACTCGAGTTCCATATGACTTAAACTTTATTTGTGTCATACTTCAATATTATCTTTATTGGCTGAATTATTCCTCACATCCACATGGACATATCCATACAACTATGTCGATCGAATTTGGTTTGATTTGGTTATAGATAGATTATATCAAAAAACTTGTTAATATATACAAATTTTGTAAGACTTGATTCAAGAAATTGTACAAAATGGATGAACACAAAATATAATTTTTTCCAGTATAATAGGTGCATATGATGTCACTATGTATGTACACTCAAGTAAAAAATTCGAAGTATATATGAATTTTTTTTTGTCGAGTTTTGTTTATTTCGTAAAAAATTTTGTATTAAGAAAAATATTTCCTCACTTTTCAATATTTGATTCACTTATAAAAATGAGTGAATTGAAAACCTATACTAAATCGGAAATCACTTTCAAAATACATGATTAGATATTGATGTTTAAACCCGAAACTATGTGTTTTGGCACAAAACCCTAAAAGCTGGTTTTTCGGTCCTTGGCCTTGAACTAGGTCTCCAATGCTCAAACCCAAGTACATCAGGGTGGGCTAGGGACCTAGGTGCCCAGGCTCACCTAAGCCTGGGTCCATCGAGGCCGAACCCGAAACCCTAGAGACCATGCTTGATGGTCTAGCATTGGGGCTTGGGTCTACAAAGGCCAAGCGCAAGATCTCAATATCCAAGTTAGGATCCTTAATACTCGGGCCTGGATTCATAAGTGCCGTGTTTGGGTCCATCAAGGTTGCCCTCGAGACCCGAGTGCTTGCAGAGTCCATTGAGGCCATGCTTAGATCCGGGCTTATCGAGGCCAAACTTAGGACTCTAGTGATTGTATTAAATTCTCGCCTATTTATGTGCAACTTTATAAACAAATATGAAAAAATATTGTCATTTTTCTATAAAACGATTTTCTAAAAATGCTTTATAGAAATGTCACATTTTTCGTGAAACAAAGTCTTTTAACATATGGTAAGAGTAATTGAATTGCCGTCAATTATTTTCCAACTATCAATATTCCATTTTTTCCGCCCTCACTTTCAAGCCTACGCTTCGCATTATGCATATCCAAGGCTATAAGAACGAGCATATACTTCACAATATTGACCGTCACCTCAAAGACAGTTGAAGAAGAAGAAGAAGAAGAAGAAGAAGACAACGCAACCCCTCTCGCGCTCTCCGGTGCAGCTTCCGACGCCATGGACGAAGACCAGAAATCCATCCTCCGCAGGGCCTCCTCTCGCTTCCCGATCCCTCCAGGTCGGTCCTCTCTCTCCCCCGCTCCTCCCCTTCCGGACGGGCTCTGATTCTCTCTCTCTCTCTCTCTCTCTCTTTTTGGCTTCGGCTTCTTGGCAGGAGCGAAGTTCTCGTACGGCACGGCCGGGTTCAGGGCCGATGCGCTGGTCCTCGAGTCGACGGTCTACCGGGCCGGCATCCTGGCCGCCCTGCGGTCCCTCAAGACCCGGTCCGTCACCGGCCTCATGATCACCGCCTCCCACAACAAGATCTCCGACAACGGCGTCAAGATCGCCGATCCCAGCGGCGGCATGCTCACCCAGGCGTGGGAGCCCTTCGCCGACGCTCTCGCCAACGCCGCCGACTCCGATTCTCTCCTCCAGGTCTCCCTCCCCTCTCCCTCTCTCTCGCGCCGTCACGCGTGCTCGTAATGTGTGTGTGTTTCATGATCCCTGCGAATTTGAGCGGATGAAGAGAGAGGAAAATCTTTGGCTTCATTTGCTGCGATCGAGAAGAGAAGATTGGGTGATTGATTGAAGAGATTGCTCTTTAGGTCGTTTTGCATCGAGAGAAGTTCTTGACTATTTGCGATCGAGAAGAGAAGATTGAGTGATTGATTGAAGAGATAGCTCTTTAGGTCGTTTTGCATCGAGAGAAGTTCTTGACTATTCGCCGCCGCATTTTCTGTTTGTAAACAGCTGATAATCGAATTTGCAAAGAAGGAGAGCATCGTGATTGATGGAAATTGCCGAGCTGAGGTTTTGTTGGGGAGAGATACGAGGCCGAGTGGAGAATCTCTCCTTGAAGCTGCTAAACAGGTACAGCATTGCTATCAAAGATCATATTTTTCTCATTAACTCTGCATAAGTGTCATGCGGATCCCCAAATACTCTTTCTTTTCTTGGCCTGAAATGGTAGAGTCGACTTTATGTTTTATTTTTCAATCATTTCCAGGGAATTAATTCCATTGTCGGATCAGCTGCCATTGACATGGGTATCCTGACAACACCACAATTGCATTGGATGGTTCGTGCTAGGAATAAGGGCGTGAAAGCATCTGAACGTGATTATTCTGAGCAGCTCTCGAGCTCTTTCAGGTATGTTTGTATATGGGCTTCCTATACTGTGAAATTGCAGTAATGCAGCACTAGTTGGCCTTTCTCATGATTATTGCGGTGGCACAGGTGCTTGATGACTTTGGTCCCTGGTGAATGCAAGGTTAAAGGGACAGACAATAAACTGGTTGTGGACGGTGCAAATGGGGTGGGTGGAGGAAAACTTGAATGTTTAATGAATATGTTGGATGGCTTAGTTATCGAAGTTCGTAACGATGGAAAAGGGGGAGGTATTTTAAATGAAGGAGTTGGTGCGGATTATGTGCAGAAGGAGAAGGTTGTACCCCAAGAATTTGGATCGAATGATGTTGGAATGAGGTAAGCCATCGATGCTTGCTGCCTTGTAATTGTCTATCACTTTACCAAAAGGCTTTGCCCTTCATAATTACACGCCAATGATTGATATCCTTTTAAAAGATTGCAAATACAGTAACTTTTCTACAGCTCACAGGATAAAAGGTGATGCAGTTAGACTGCATCATGTGGTGACAATAACACTCGAGATCTGTATGAATAATTGATCTCTACTCAGTCATTTTGAACTGTGAATCGTTTGTCATAATCACTAAAATAAACTTTTGTCTCAATGAATGAAAAATTGGGTGGTATTGTTTTAGGGAATGAAAATTGCTTGGAAGTTCTGTCATATTCAGTCCAAAGTCATTTAAGAATTTAAATTCAATTTGTCCCGGTGGGATGGCGAAGGAAAACTTAGAGACTACAAGGCCCTGGTCCTATAGGGGAATATAGGTGCTTTATCATATTATTTAGGATTGGTAATTTTGACTGGATAGTGCGACTCTGTTTCAGCAGGCCAGACATGAGTATTTAACAATTCACTCGTTGACTTGCTGAAGATGGAACTTTATTTCAGAAGCAGCTTTTATTTGGTTTTGCTCGGAGCATTTTGAAGAAAGCCCTATTGAGAAGATCTTTGCATAATCTTCACATTGGCAAAATTGCTAGTAGAAGTTTAATTTTTTGGATGTCTTCTTTCTCTAATTCAACAGACCTTTGGCAACAGTTTTATCTTTCTTTGTTTTAGCCATGGCAATAGCTTTATGGGTTGGTTAATGTTGAAGCTGGATTTTCTGACTTGGAGTTAATCTTTTGCATAGTGAAACTATCTGTCTATTTTACTGGTGGATAGTATATAATTGACAGCGGCATGTGCATATAATGCCAGATCACTGCTAGCCTAACAGTGTTACTTTTTCCCCCCTCATGAAGTAAGCTCAATCCTGCGTGAAAATTATGAATATTTCGAACATCCATTCTGATGGTTTAGTTTGACTTTTTAAAAATATTTTGATGAGTAGCTTGGCCTATTGATTGAATTGGCACTGACTGCTTAAATATGTCTAGTCTTTCAGGTGTGCTAGTTTGGATGGAGATGCTGATCGGCTCGTGTATTTCATAGTGCCATCTGCGAGCAGTGACAACATCGTGCTTGTAGATGGGGACAAAATATTATCCTTGTTTGCATTATTTATCAAAGAGCAGCTAGGTATACTTTACAAAGGGGTGCATGAAAACAATGCTTATCAAGCTCGTCTTGGAGTTGTACAGACAGCTTATGCCAATGGCGCATCAACGGACTATCTGAAGGGGTTGGGTCTAGAGGTTGTATTAACCCCAACAGGCGTTAAGTTTTTGCATGAGAAAGCTGCAGAATATGATATTGGCATCTATTTTGAAGCAAATGGACATGGCACCATTTTGTTCTCAGATAGCTTTCTCTGTTGGTTGGAGAAGAGACACAATGAGCTGCCTGAAGGTATTCAAAGCATCCATTTTTTGGCAGTAATGGCACCGGATTGACATTCAAGCTCATTTGAATTTGTGTTTTTCAGGTTCAGAGCAGCAAAAAGCTGCTGTTAGGCTGCTTGCTGTCAGTAAGCTCGTCAATCAAGCAGTAGGAGATGCCTTCAGTGGGTTGCTGCTAGTTGAAGCCATCTTACAAAATCTCAACTGGTCAATCAACCACTGGAGTGAACTCTATCGGGATCTACCTAGCAGACAGCTCAAGGTTGGTTTCTCCGATCAAATTTTGTGTAATGTTTGGCAGTTGGCACCTTATTGTTTTACTCTCTCGCTTCTTTTGACAACTCATCAGATAATCAATGTCATGGCACTCACTGTTGATGGGTGAATGTTTTTTGCTTATTTCCTTTTTTTAGCACCTTATTCCTGTTACAGGGATCATACTATTTCGTTGCAGTTTATGCCTTTGTAGTAACTTAAGAAATGCTTTTCCTTTTGTCTTATGGGAGTTGAGAGAAACTCTTGTGCAAATGTCTGCTTCTCCTCTTTCCTTTGGAGGTAAAAATGGTATACAAATCTCAGTTTGAAGTCTATTCTTTTATTGAATGTACTTATATGTTAGAAGAATTGAATGTATATTTTTGTTTGAAATCTATCCTCATTTCATAGAGCATAATTTGATGTTCATCTCATGTAAACTCTGTATTAGGTTACTAATCCTCTCCTCTCTCTCCCCCTGTATGTGTGTGCATCAGGTCAAAGTTATGGATAGAACTGCGGTTGTCACAGCAAATGCAGAAACAGTAGCCGTAAAGCCCCCTGGCATTCAAGAAGCCATCAATGCTGAAACTGGTACAGTAAAGCGGTTTTTGTGTTCACTTGGCATGCTAGCAGTATCGGTTCCAGTGAATGGTTTTCGCATGTATTTTGTGCTTATATATTTGACAGGTATGGTTTTAAGGAAAAATGAAACACACTCGCACTTGCAAATGCACCCATGCTACGTATGCCGAAAAGATAGACAAAGGCCTTGTTTGGTTCGGCTTTGGGAATGGGCTTTGGGACTCTAAGGGCCTGCATGGTTGTGTTCTTTTTTTTTTTGTTCAAGAACAAATTTTCTGTTTTTTTGTTCTTGGGAACAAAAAAAAAAAAACGCATTTGTTTGCGGTTTTGTTTCAAATCTGTTTTTCTGTTCTTAGGAACAAAATTGGAACAGAAACAAGAAACAAAAAAAAAACTTGTGTGCGTTTGTTTGTGTTTCTGTTCAAAAATTGTTCCGGGAAATAGAAATAGAAAAAATTATTTCTGTTCCGGAATAATTTTTTACTAGAAAGACATGTTTGGTAAACTTGTTTCGGGAATAAAAAATGAATAGAAACACGTTTGATAAATTTATATCATTTTTTTATTTCTTTTAATTTTTAAATATTTTTAATTTATTTTTCTTTTTTTTTTTTTTCTTCTTTTGGCCGGTAGCCTCACCTAGCCATGGCGAGGCTTGCCCATGGGCCACGAGGCGTGGCCGAGGTTGGGTGAGGCTTGGCCTCGCCTTGGGCGGGTGAGCTCGGCCTTGTCGGATTTGGGCGACCTTGAGCTTGCCCAACCAAGGCAAGGTCGAGCCTTGCTGGCCGGCGGCCTCGGCCTCGTTGGGGGCCTACGACACTCCGGTGAGGTCGCCAGGCCCTCGACGACGTCGCCAGCCCTCAACGACGGCCGGCCATGGGCCGAGGCCGGTGACCCCCAAAGAAAAAAGAAGAAAAGAAGAAGAAAAAAAGAAGAAGAAGAAAAAGAAAGAAAAAAGAGAAAATTTGTTCTTCAAAAGTATTTCTAGAACAAAAAAAACTGTTTTTTGTTTCTTATTTCTGTTCAATTTTGTTCCTAGGAAGCAAAAAAAACAGATTTTGAACAAAAACGCAAACAAACGCGTTTATGTTCTTTTTTGTTCTTGGAAAAAAAAACAGAATTTTTGTTCATAAACAGAAAAAAAAAAAACACAACCATGCACGTCCCTTATTTCTTATTTCTTGTTTTAGAACAATTTTTAAGAACAAATTTTCTCTTTCCTATTCTTTTTTTCTTCTTTTTTTTTTTTTTCTTATCTTCTTCTTTTCTTTGGCCGGCGCTAGCGGCCATGACCAAGGACCGCCATCCCGGCCGTCGAGGCCGGTGACCTCGCCGGAGCGTTGCCACCGACCCTTGGCGAGGCCGAGTGTCACCAACGTGGGCAAGGCGAGGCCGAGCGTCGCCCAACCACGGTGAGGCCATGCCTCGTCGGGGTTAGCAAGCCTCGCCGTTCTTGGGTGAGGCCACCGGCCCTCATTGGCCGATCACTAGCCATGGCGGCGACAACCCGCCAAAAGAAGAAAAAAAAAAAAAAAATAAAAATGTTAAAAATTAAAAGAAACAAAAAAAGAACAAAATTTACCAAACACGTTTCGGTTCTTTTTAATTCTTGGAACAAGTTTACCAAATGCGTTTTTTCGGTAAAAATTATTCCGGAACAATTTATGTTCCTTGAACAATTTTTGAACAGAAACATAAACAAACGCACCCTAAAGTCCCTTGGCCAAATGTAAACGCGTTTGGTTCGATTTTTTGGGTGACTTTGGCAAAGATACAATTGCATCTCCAAATGGCTCTAAGGGCCTTTAACCCAAAGTAGCTATGGAGGTATTTTGGAAAATTGCATCTTCGGAATGAAAGTTGATGATACTGTTCATCTTCTCCAAAATCATTACACGAAAAGCAAATCGGAGGCCGACGACCGCCGGCTAAGGGGTTGCGTGAGCTAGAAACCATCGCTTGAGGGTCACCCGACCCTGGTGACTGTTGTCGGATCTCAGGCGTCGCCTGGGTCGCACGACCCAAGTGACTGATGGCCTGAGGTCGACCTTAGGCAATGGTCGCTGGGGTGGGGCTACCCCAAGTGACGGCCACGTGAGGTCGTGCGCGAACCCAGGCGACGGCTGCCTGGGGCTGCGCGACCTCAGGTGGTGATGGCCAAACCACCCTAGGGTTCGCTCGAACCAGGTGACCGATCGCCAGAGGTCACGAGATGGTCACTTGGGTCAAGCGACGTCGCACGAACCTAGGCGGCCAACACTTGGGTCGCGCAACCTCAAGTGACGGTTCTAGGGGCCAGATCTGGCCATCCGGTGGCCACAGTCCAGGTGGCTGAGACTTAAAAAAAAAAATACAAATGTTTTTTTTTTGTTTTTTTTTAATTTAATAAAAGTCCTTTACAAATGCAAATTTTACCCAACATTATTTTGGCCAAAGTTATTTCTCAATACATTTTAGAATTACAATTCACTAAACGCTATTTATATTTTTTTTTTTTTATTTCGGAAACCCCATTCATATTTGCATTTTTTCAAATACATTCCTCAAAAGCCAAACTAAACGGGCCAAAAAGGGCAAAAAGTGTTGCTTATCTGTCTGACCTGGGGAATGCGACCGTTACAAATAGTTGTGCGTCTGCACTTGTGTTTGATATTTTCAAGAAATATGCTAACTGAATTCGGCATTTTGAACCTTGAATTCTGGAACCGACTCTTTTGCTTGCCCTTTTCCCTTCTCTGGGATTCTTCGATCACTTTTTATTGGGCTAATGACGAGTCTCTTTTTCCCCTGTGCTTTGATGCAGTTAAATATCCTCGTGGCCGATCTTTCATACGCCCATCAGGGACTGAGGATGTCATCCGAGTTTATGCGGAGGCCTCTACTCAGGAAGGAGCAGATACTTTAGCTCAGTCTGTAGCAAAGCTTGTGGAGCAGTTCCTCGGATAGCATATTCGTAACAAATTTTCCACCCCTCAATGACGAGTCTCTTTCTGACTTTAGAATGATTGGTTCATTGTATTGACCGAGAATTGAGTCGCTAGTTCATGGCTGTACGACTATTCATCGGGGACTTTGTCATTGCGAAGCTTTCCTGCACCCCACGCTTTGATTTAACGAACACTTTTGCCTTTCTTTATAACAAAAGGGGATATTTTTTAGAAGCATTTTTCTATGTGCAGATATGTGCGAGAAGAACGTGTTTTGAGTTGGGTTGTCCGTCGATCAAATAATGATTAACTAAGCTTTAGGAGGAGTGGCATAGAGTCTAAACATGTTTTGGTATAGCAGGTTCTGCAATTCCATGTTTAGTGAGCAATCCAATTAGGTTATGTTTGCACCAAAAATTAGTCAGGTTTTAGGCGTGAGTAGACGCGTTATTTAAGATGAATGGCTACCAACGCTCACGTGATGACTGTAAGAGCGTATATATATCGTTGACCATGGACTAGCTTCGATGCGCAATTGTGTCTGGTTGCCAATTACCATGGCAAAGTCAATAGACAAGAATAGTGGTCGGTTGCCTATTACCATGATGGAGTCGGTCGACTAGATCATGACAATGTGAGAATATGAAACGAAGATTCTCGGAGACTAGATCATGACAATGTGAGAAAATGAAACAAAGATTCTCGGAGATGTGGAAGCATGGTTAAATTATAGAACTACTCATAGGTAGTTATGTGATGAATGCTATAAATATTAATGTTCGCTTTTGAGGACCCTTGTGTTGCGCAACACACAACTTATTATCTTTCAATTTCTCTACTATAGTTATGACGGCAATTCCTAGATATTTCGTCATCCATTAAATTTTAGCATGTATCTTTATTGTAGTTTCTGAATGTTGCGCCGTTGATTAATTTCCAGCATTGCGTCTTTATATTTTTAGGTTATGTCGTTAGCTTAATTCCAACAAACTTTATATACTTTTAGTTTTGTTTGAAGTGAAGTTATTGATATTTATGTATACTTATAATATATCCCGTTCGAAATCATCACTGACCTCATCTCCCATAATATAATCGATGAATAACTTTTGGCGAAACTTATTTCGTTGTGGAGCAGATCCCGACAAAAACAGGCCATTACATTGCCCAGTAATGATACCTCGAGTATCTTCTCAGTCAAACCCACAACAAAATTATGGCCGTCAAATTGTCGACCTCACATTTCTAGTCAACTTGTATAAATTATGGATATTTTTAGCCCCAAAAGCAAAGAGAATATCCTCGGCATTTCTAACAATTCTCTATAGAATATAAGCATGCGAGCGGACTTTACTGGGAAGAAAGAAGAACAAAAAAATGATAACCACCCAAAACTGCTCGTCGTTTCGGAATCAGTAAGGCTTGCTTCACATACTTTCTTTTATTACGATGATGGAGCATGCCGGTAGATAAAAAGGTGCCTTTCGTGTATTGAAAAGTATAATGGCCTCGAAAATGTAAGTAGGTCCGGCCAATGAGACCCTATCCTTTTACACCACAGGAGGTAAAACACGAAGAACTCGAATACAAGACTACACGACATGCCGAGCCTGAATATCCAAACAAACAAGCAACCTTTTGTAATCTTAAATCAATCATTTGGTCTGTTTAATAAAGTCCATGATGCTTTGATACTAGACAAATTTAGATAGAAATGCAAAGACATGACTATGATACATGAATCATAAGCCGGATATGAAAGTGAGAGATCAACATAAGATTAACTTGTTTTGGTGGAGAGAGGACAAAATTGTGGCCGCCGGTCTGCCTCGAAAGTCCAGGAAGAATGAGAATTAGGGGAGAGAAAGCCAAGTCAAGTTGGCCTTTCGATGAAAAGAGGGAAAGTAGCTTTGGCAACTTATGTCAGAGAAAATATTTGGTGCCTTTTATGTGCCAACGTGGCAAATAACACTACCCTTAAGAGAATGACATGTGTCATGTGTGGAGCCTAGGCCATTGAAAGCTCTTCTCTCTCTTCTCCCCCTGCAGCGCAAAATGTGTTTGGTTCAACATTCCCAAGGGACTTTAAGAAAATACTAGACTGTTTGGTAATCATTTTGAAATAAAAGTTAGCATTGAGAATGCTGAAAACCCAATTCTAGTAGGGACTAGTTTTGAGCTTTTGGTATTTTGCCAAATGCTGAAACTTAGTTTTTTTCTTCCAAAATTATCCTCATTCATTCTTCAAGTTTTTTGATTTTGCCTTCATTATTATTTTTAAATGCCAAAATAATGCTAAAAAAATCAAATATATATATAAATGTTAAAAAATTAAATATATTTTGGTCTTTTAAAAAATTATTTATATATTTGATTTTTTTAGCATTATTGTCAAAAATTATATTTAAAAAGTTGCATAAATTATTTTTTTCAATTTTAAATAAAAAAATTAAAAAATTCTACAAATAGTTTGGTCTTTTTAAAAAATAATTTATATATATGTATGTATTTGATTTCTTATTATTATCTTCAAATTTATAATTAAAAAGTTGCACACATTATTTTTTTCAATTTTAAACAATTAAAAATTTAAAAATTCTAATGAAGGGTTTGGTCTTTTTTTAAAATACATATATATATATATATATATTTTTATTTTTTTAGTATTATTTTCAAATTTATATTTAAAAAGTTGCATACAATATTTTTCAATTTTAAACAAATAAAAATTAAAAAATTTCCATGAAGGATTTGGTCTTCTTCTTCTTCTTTTTTTCAATTTTAAGCAAATAAAAATTTAAAAATTCGGATGAAGGGTTTGATCTTTTTAAATAAAAAATTGTATATGTATTCGATTTTTTTTAGTATTATTGTCAAAATTTATATTTAAAAAGTTGCATATATATTATTTTTTTCAATTTTAAACATATAAAAAAAACTAATATTAATTACTTAAAGAGCTTTTCAAATGTGTTTTCTACTAAACAACATTTTTTTTTAAAGTTGCTTCTCAAAGTATAATTTACTAAACAACCTTTGCATTTGCCTAAAGTCATTTAAGCTAAACTGTTTTGTATTTTTCCAATGAGTTTTCAAAATACTGAACCAAACGCACCTGCACACTCTCTACCTCACCCATTTCAAAGCGGAGCACAGGCCGCACGGTAGTTCGTTAGACGAGCCACCGTGCCCTCATCCAACCGATGAACTCTGTGGTGATGGCGGAGGCAACCTTTCAAGGCGAAGGCAGAGCCGCACGGTGGTTCATTGAGCAAGCCACCATGCCCGATCAACGAATTTTGCGACGACAGAGGCAACTTAAAGGCAAAGCCACGCGGTTGTTCATCAGACGAGTTACCACGCCCTCATTTGATCAATGAACCATAGCACCACCCTTTTGGCTCCACCATTATTGAGTCACTACCCTCTCTCGGCTACTCGCTTTCTCTTCCTCTAAGATTCCATTCGTTTCATAAAACATAATTTTCGAAAAAATGTTTTTCGAATTATCCAACATTTGTTCCACGGAAAATGAATTTCTTGGGGAAAACATTTTTCATGAAAAGAAAAAAGTTTTCTAAATTAGTAGAAAATGTTTTCTATTTTTTAAAAGTAGAAAATATTTTCTTCACTTGATATCTTTTATCTCACACTTCTATAAATCCTCACTTCCTCCTCCACCTTTTTTTTTTTTAATTTGAATTATTTTTAATTTTCTTTGTTTTCCATCTTCTTCTTTACTTTTATGTTTTCTTTTTCTTTTTTCTTTTTTAAATTGATTGTTTTAATTCTTTTCTATTTCTTCCTTTTCTTTTTCTTCTTCCTTGGCCGGTTGCCGGCAACAACGAAGGTCGGCAATCGGGCATAGGTCAACTCCAACCTCGCTCAAGGCCAGATTCGGCGAGGACGAGCCTTGAGTTCACTAGATTTGGCAAGCCGCAAGCTTGCCAGCCTCAGCGGAGCTCAAGCTTGCTAGCCTTGGCGAAGCTCGAGCCCCACCGAGGCCAGTGAGCTATAGGCTCAATTGTTCCCAGTGAGCATCATCCTTTGGTTGGTGAGCTTGCGGCTCACCTAGATTAATCGAGCCTTGAGCTCGCCGAATCTCGCAATTGCGTCTTGGTTGGTCGCTGAGCAGCCGACCACGTCGAGGCACACGACGGCGGAGAAAGGAGGAGGAGGAAGAAAGAGGGAGGAAAAGAAAAAGAAGAAAAATTAAAATTAAAAATATATAATAAAAAATTAAAATCAAAATTTTTTTATCAATTAAAAATGTTAAAATTCATTTATTTTTAGTCATTTTTTTCTAGAAAAATAAAATTAGATAATAAATAATGGAAAACATTTTCCACTCAAATTTAATATTTCAATCGAACATCGAAAAATATAGTCATTTTCTTGAAAAATGATTTTTAGAAAATATTTTCCTAGGAATGTGATATTTTCCGTGAAACGAATGAACACTAAGTCATGATCGAGCCCTCGTTTGATTAACCCTCGCGCAGCCTCCGCTTCTACCGAGTAAGATAGTCGAATGAGACAAAGCGTGAGAGGAGAGAGGAGAGAGAGTGTGAATGGGAGGCAAAAGAGAGAAAAGCGTGTAGAGAGAAGAGAGGGAGAAAGCGGAGAGGAGCTTTGAATGGTCTGGACCCAGCACGCGACACGTGTCACCTTCTTAAGGGTCTTCTTATTTGCTAAGTTGGCAAATGAGAGGTACCCAATATTTTTTCGGATAAAAGAAAGCAGAAAAGAAAGCAAAAAACCTATTCTTTGTGCCGATGATGTCTTCCTCATTTTAACGTGCTAGCGTTCCTTATTTTAACATGCCGGCACCAAGTCTCGATGTGTTTTTTATTTTAACGCGTCAGTATCCGCATGCCCCATCCCTCTCGAATGGAGAAAAAGTTTGTTTTCGTCGTCTCTGAGAATATCCTTGAATTTTACATTTCAGAGTTCAGACGAAAAATATTTAGGACATACTTAGGTCCAAACATCAAGCATATAAAGAAAGAAGAAAAGAAAGCAAAGAACCTATTCCACGCCGCAACCATTTGCACCCACAATTTATTTATTTATTTATTTTGAAGCCTCTACAATTTTCAGCCTCCCCCGTCCCCCTCATTCAATTTCACATGAACTGGGGTAAAAAGACGTGGCCACTAACAGATATGAACATGGCCACTAATTGATATGAGGTAATGAAGACTAAATTATGGGTATTTCGTGGGTTTTTAGGTAGTCGGATCTGTATATTCGTGCCTCTAAATTATAAAAAAGAATATAGTCTGGGAAAATCGACAATTCACCCAAGGTCGCATTTAGTTGGCAAGAGAAGAATCGAGACATGATAGAATGAGAAGAGGTGTGGAAAGAGATAATACAAAAGTGCGTCAAAGGAACACGGTCAACATTGGTGATCGCTGTTGCCTCGGGGCGCGACCATTGCTTGGTGGTTATGATGGTCCTCGACAGTGGGTGAGTGAATTGATTCAAATGAGCCAATTTTTCCCGTTTTGCTTTTCTCTAATTGTGTTCAATTTGGGTAAGATAAACTTTATCCACTCTTAGGGTTAGGATAACTTATCCATTTCATCTTGATGTGTCTGGGTTTATTCCAATCGAGGCATGCTGCCAAATATCAGATAGGATAACGACTATCACCATATAACCCGTTCAGCTCCAATTTTCACTAAGTTTCTTGCGATCTATCGTCCTTCAATTGAATAACATTTTGTTTCCATGGCCAATTTCACAAATTTCCAAAGTCCCATGGGGGATGTGAAAATACAACAGAGCGCAGGGGAACTCTCGACAGCTGGCAACATTATTTCACAACTAGAAAGGGAAGCAGACAAGGGAGAGAAAAAAAAATTATTAATTTTTTATTAAAGTCAAAATTTATAAATGCACCTCCCCTCACTTCATTCAATTGAATGGACGGTAGTTTTGAATCTATCATGGAAATAATAATTATTTTGAATTATATTAAATAATAAATAATTATTAATTATTGTACTATCCGCTTCTTTAAGAATTTGCGACTCATATTAAGCTGTTTGAACCGCAAAACTCTATTTAATTACGCGGGAAGAGATTTTCTGCTCGTTTTCTTCTCTCACGCCCATAAATATCAACATCACCACCCTTCCTCCCTCACTCACCATCTCTGCAACCGAGACAGATTCGCCCACTGCGATCGCGGAGAGCGAGAGAGCTATCTCGACCCCTATCTCGGTCCGTGCGGAACACCAGGATGACGGTTTCATCTGCCAGAGGAGATTTGTCGGAGAGGTAAGCTGAGCTGCCACCTCACTCGTTCTTTCATTTCCTCGAATCGTTTGTCATAGTTGTCATTGTTGCCACGATGATGAATGTCTCGGCGGATGTCTCGTTTCGCTTCGTTCCGGGAAGTTTGGATCGTGTTTCGGTGAAGAGTCGAGCGTACGTCCGTGTTCTGTAGTAATTTGCTGGTTCATGCACGTTCGCGATTCTCCCCGAAAGCCGCAGTCCAGTCATAAGGTTGGAATCAGGTTGGAACGCGGTTCTTCCTCGTCATTAGCTCGAAACAATCGAGCTCGTTCGCCTATTTTCATGGAGATTCCCTTAGTCTTTCTATCATCGCGTGTTGATTTAACGTTGTCGCCCTGCCATTCTTCGTTCGATTTGACTAAGTTGGTTGCAGAATTACAAAGACATTGATGCTACAGTCACTAGAGGTTGTGTCTACACACTCTATGATGGATCTTCTACATTTCCCAATATGTCTTTGTTAGTGTTGGTTCCGTCTTGACAGCATCGCTTCTCTCGCTGCGCTCGCACCGCTTGAGACCATCCTGTTTGATATCGACGGAACTCTATGCGACTCGGATATTCTCCACTACCATGCCTACAGAGAGATGCTCCAAGAGGTGGTGGTTTCCATCCTTATTTACAATCCTTTTGTTGTGCCTTCTTCAAGGAATTGTTTAATCCTTCGAGCCGGAGTTTTCATTTTTTTCTTTTCATCGAATCTGGCAACCACGAATCATGGGCATCTTTCGATTCCAGATGCGTGACGACATTGTTTCCTGCATTCTTTCCAAAACAGATAGGTTTCAATGGCGGAGTTCCGATCACGGAGGAATTCTTTGCTGAGAATATATCTGGATTGCACAATGAAGACGTAGCTGCGTTCCTCTTCCCAGATGATGTTCCTCGAGGCCGACAAATCGCTGAGGACAAGGAAGCCGTGTTCCGCAAGTGAGTCTTCCGTCATATCGTACTTGTTTCCTCTTGAACCCTTCACTCTTCCAAAGTTTTGACATCGAGCTCCATGGATGACACAGATTGGCCTCAGAACAACTAGCGCCAGTGAGCGGCCTGTACAAATTGAAGAAGTGGGTCGAAGATCGCGGTCTAAAACGCGCCGCAGTTACAAATGCTCCTAGGGCAAATGCTGAACTCATTATCTCAATTCTCGGGCTCTCGGATTTCTTTGAAGCACTTGTTGTAGGGAGTGAGTGTGAGCATGCCAAACCACACCCAGAACCTTACCTGAAGGCCCTTGATCTGCTGAAGGCGTCAAAGGAGCATACTATAATTTTTGAGGTCCGCATCTGACTTTCATTTTTCACGATTTCTTCTAATGGGATAGTTCGCCGTCCTGAATTGCGGCTTGTTGTCTTTGGATCTCCAGGATTCTGTTTCGGGCATAAAAGCAGGGGTGGCAGCTGGAGTGGCCACCATCGGCGTAATGACTAGGAACCCGGAACATCAACTGAGGGAAGAAAAGCCGATATTCCTCATCAAGAATTACGACGATCCGAAGCTGTGGGCCGCTTTAGAGGCGCTCGAGAAGATGGATGCTTGAAAAATTCTTGGCAGAGGACCAACCGCCATTAGCCATTCGGATTCGATGGTGCAAAACTGCAAGTTGACGATGATTCGACTTCAGGATCGTATGATGTTTTATGTTATTCTGCTTACCGATTATATTACTGAAAGTTAAAGTGGTAACGGAAACGATGCCATTTTCACAACTTCTATTGCTTCCTCCACTTATGTATTAGTAAGAATCCCCAATAATATGAATTTGTTCCTTTCACATGGTCACTGTCGTCAAGAAAGTTGGTTTACATTGATCTCCCCTTTTTTTCTACTTCCGATAGTCTCTGTCCGGAAAAAAAATGACGAATGATTAGGAAGAACAATCAAGTCATACACTAAGACGTGATAATACTCTCTTTAAAGAATTATTTGCCCCCACAATATTACAAATTGATATCGGCAAAAATCCTTTTGGATGCAAAAAAAAAAAAAAAAAAACTTGATTGAGAAGACCATATAACAATTCTAGTATTTTTCTTGAGTCTTCCAATGAAAACAATTGAAGTGATGGTTGTATTTTTGGAAAGAAAACTTAAAAAGACTTGATAACAATTGATGAAAAACCAACGTGCTTATTTCAATACTTTTTGAACAGAGGCAACTCTTTGGAAATGGTTATAAAATGAGCATGTATGTTTTTTTTTTTTTTTTTGTGACCCAGGAACCCCGTACAGCCGGCAGCCGGCGAGTAAACCTAAGAGGACATGTAAGCGGAAGGACACACCTTGGCGTCCCACTTAAAACTCCAAGCGACATGAGGGGATTCGAACTCATCCCATTCGAAATGAGCAAGTATGTTTTCAAAGATTACATTGAAAAAACACATTAAATCATAAATAAAATAATAAAATATAATAAAATATATATTTTCAAATTCTGAATTTTATAACTTTGAAATACCGATTGGACAAGTGCAACCTTTTGACTAATAAAGACTAGCAAGATAACCGTGCGAGATAAAAAAAAAATAAACAAGGAATAGTGCTAATTATTACCCACGCGTGCTTAATAGTCGCGAAGCCGCATGCGAGTATTGTTGGGTCTAGCCCACAACTCATTGTCAAAGACACATTAAATTACAAATAAAATAATTATAACGACCCGGGCCCTATCGTATAATATTGTTCGCTTTGGACACTAAGTTCTCACGGCTTTAAAACGCGTTATACGATTAAAGAGGACCCAAGTCTCTCCGTATTGCCCAGTGCTACATTCTCCCCCTTAAGGCACAGTCCTCGGAAACACGCGGGTCGTCATATTCCCCCCCCCTTAAGGCACAGCGTCCTCGCATGGCTTTAAAACACGCGGGTCTGGGTTGTCACATTCTCCCCCTTAAGGCACAGCGTCCTCACATGGCCCTGCAGGTGGTCGTCACATTCTCCCTCCCCTTAAGGCAATGGCTTTAAAATGCGTTTCTCCCCCCCACCACCCTTAAGGCACAGATCCTCGCATGGCTTTAAAATGCGTTATACAGATTAAAGGGACGCAAGCCTCTCCGTATTGCCCCGAGTCTGGGTCGTCACATTCTCCCCCGCTTAAGGCATAGCGTCCTCGTTGTGGCCCCCACATGTGGTCGGGAGTCGGCTCTAATACTATTTGTAACGACCCGGGTCTCACTGTATAATATTATCCGCTTTGGATACTGAGTCCTTACGGTTTTAAAACACGTTATACAGATTAAAGGAACCCAAGTCTTTATAAACTAACCTAGGACTCCCCCCTAAGCGATGTGGGACATGAGACATGCCCTTGGCCTCACCCGCAACTGTCAAGGTGATCTCAGTCCATCACTCCGTACTGCCCGGGTCTGGGTCGTCACAATAATAATAAAAAAATAATAATCAAAACTTATACTTTTAAATTCCAAATTTTATAACTTCTAAAATACTGATTGGACAAGTGCAACCTTTTGACTAATAAAGGCTAGCAAGATAACCGTGCAAAATAAAAAATAATAAACAAGGATTAGTGCTAATTATTATTTACGAGTGCCTACTAGTCATGCATCCGCACGCGAGTATTGTTGGGTCAGGCCCACAACTCATTATCTTCATTTGAACAAGCTAGAAGACACCCATGGTCGTCCATTTCCTTCCAACCATCCTATGTGGGATTAGGAAAATAACTATTTTATTTGTTTTTACAAACAAAAAAAGTCTCTGGTAATAAGGAATGCCTGCAACCTCGATGGTAATACAATATGATGTATGACACATTGCGAAGGAACTTACACACGTAAGGTGTCGTTCTGCTCCTAAAACTAAGTCGATGCTCTTTTCAGTAATCACGAATTCGTGCTCTCTTTATAATGCCAGATTACTGCTATCCTAACAGGGTTACGCTTTTCCCCTCATGAAGTAAGCTCAATCCTGCGTGAAATCATGAATATGTTGAACATCCATTCTGATGGTTTAGTTTGACTTTTTTTTTTAATATTTTTGATGAGTAGCTTGACCTATTGATTGAATTGGCAATGACTGCGTAAATGTATCTAGTCTTTCAGGTGTTCTAGTTGGGATGGGGATGCTGATCGGCTCGTATATTTCGTAGTGCCATCTGTGAGCAGCGACAACGTCGTGCTCGTGGATGGGGATAAAATATTATCCTTGTTTGCATTATTTATCAAAGAGCAGCTACGTATACTCTACAAGGGGGAGGATGAACACAATGCTTGTCAAGCTCGTCTTGGAGTTGTACAGACAGCTTATGCCAATGGCGCATCGACGGACTATCTGAATGTGTTGGGTCTAGAGGTTGTGTTAACCCCGACAGGCGTTAAGTTTTTGCATGAGAAAGCTGCGGAATATGATATCGGTATCTATTTTGAAGCAAATGGACATGGCAACATTTTGTTCTCAAATAGCTTTCTTTGTTGGTTGGAGAAGAGAGGATAAAGTACAGCCCAAGTGCTAAAATTTAGTACAGATGGATAGTTAAAGTGCCAAAAGTTAAAAAGTAGCACTTAAGTGCGACTTTTTTTAAAAAGTGGGACACTTAAAGTGTTATCTCCGGCAAACCCCACCGAAAATCTGACGTGACAATTTTTTATTATTTCTTTTATCTACGTGGCTCGCCGGAATGCTGACTTAACGAACAAATGCAAAAATGACGTCATTTTTAAATGGATTCAAATGTTAATATAAAAATTAATTAAATTAAATTATAAATAAAATAATTATTATTTTAATAAAATAATACAAATTTAATTTTTTTTTATTTAAAAAAGTGGGAGAGAGCAGGCAGCAATTGAGAGCCGAGCCCTTGCCATCACCGCCTCCCCACCATCGCCGGGAAGGGCCGGTGACGGAAGGGGGAGGGTCGGGCTGGGTCGTCGGCCTGGCCGGCCGGTGGCGAGGGCCCGCAAGCCCTCGCTAGATCTGGGCGAGGGCCGCGAGCCCTAGCTGCCTCCCCGCCGCGGTTAGGAAAGACCGGCAATGAAGGGGGAGGGTCGATCGGGGTCACCGGCCCCGGGCCGACAGCGGCGAGCCTATGAGCCCTCGCCACCTCCCCACCGCCGTCGGGAAGGGCTGGCAACGGAGGGGGGAGGGTCGGCCGAGGTCGCCGGCCCTTCCCGGCTGCGACGGGGAGGCGGCGACAATGGCGAGGGCTTAGCTGTCTCCCTCCCCTTTTTTTTTAATATTTAAATTTGTATTTTTAAATGTTTTAAATTTAATTTAATTAATTTTTATATTAAATTTTTATCACGTCGAGACAAAACAATGTCGTTTTGGCATTTTTAGCCACATCGGCGTGCAAAATGACATCGTTTTGCACTTATCTTGTCGGAAAATCGCCACGTCATCATTTTAACCGGATTGGCACTTAAGTGATCTATTTTGCTCCGATTTGACACTTAAGTGTCACTTTCCTAACTATTGACATTTAAGTGTCATTTCGTTTGGCACTCCAAGCGTCCATACTTCAAGAAGAGACGCAATGAGCTGTTTGAATGTATTTATTATGTGGCATCCATTTTTTGGCAGCAATAATAACGAATTGTCGTTGAAACTCAATTGAAGCTGCATTTTTCAGGTTCAGAGCAGCAAAAAGCTGTCGTGAGGCTGCTTGCTGTCAGTAAGCTTGTCAATCAAGCAGTAGGAGGTGCTTTCATTGGGTTGCCGCTAGCCCAAGCCGTCTTGCAGAATCTCAGCTGGTCAATCAACCAATGGAGCGAACTCTATCAGGATCTACCTAGCAGATAGCTCAAGGTTGGTTTCTCCGATCAAATTTTGTGTAATGTTTGGCAGTTGGCACCTTTTTGTTTTCCTCTCGCTTCTTTTCACAACTCATCAGATAATCGATGTCATGGCACTCTTGCTCTTGAGATAAACTCAAATGGGTGAATGTTCTTTCCTTATTTCCCTTTTTTAGCACTGTATTCTTGTTAGAGGGATTGTACTATTTTGTTGCAGTTCGTGCCTTTGTGGTAACTTAAGAAGTGCTTTTCCATTTGTCTTATGGGAATTGGGAGAGACACTTGTACAAATATTTGCTTCTCCTTTTTCCTTTGGAGGTAAAACTGATATACAAATCTCAGTTTGAAATCTTTTCTTTTATCGAATGTACTTATCAGTTGGAAGAATCGATTGTATATTTTTGTTTAAAATCTATCCTCATTTTGATACCATAACATAATTTGATATTCGTCTCACATAAACTCTGTATGCGGTTACTGATCCTCTCCTATGTGTGTGCATCAGGTCAAAATTATGGATAGAACCGCGGTTGTCACAGCAAATGCAGAAACAGTAGCCGTGAAGCCCCCTGGCATTCAAGAAGCCATCAATGCTGAAACTGGTACAGTAAAGCGGTTTTTCTTTTCGCTTGGCATGCTAGTGGTATTGGTTCCGGTGAATGATTTTCATATGTATTTTGGGCTTTACATTTGACAGGCATGGTTTTTAAAAAGAATGAATCAACACTCGCACTCGCAAATGCACCCATGTTACGAGTGCCGAAAAGATGGACAGGGAAGGGAGAAAGTGTTTGCTTATCTGTCTGACCTGGGGAATGCGACCGTTACAAATATTTTTGCATCTGCACTTGTTGTGCTTGTTTGATATTTCAAGAAATATGCTATCTGAATTCTGCATCTGAACCTTGAATTCTGGAACCGACTCTTTTGCTTGCTCTCTTTCCTTCTCTGGGTTTTTTCGATGACTTTTTTATTGGGCTAATGATGAGTCTCTATTCACTTGTGCTTTGATGCAGTTAAATACCCTCGTGGCCGATCTTTCATACGCCCGTCAGGGACCGAGGATGTCATCCGGGTTTATGCGGAGGCCTCAATTCAGGAAGGAGCAGATAGTTTAGCTCAGTCTGTGGCAAAGCTTGTGGAGCAGTTCCTCGGGTAGCGTCTTTGTAACAAATTTTCCACCCCTCGAGAGAAATCACTTAGTCTCTTTCTGTGATTAGAACGGTTGGTTCATTGCGTCCGACCGAAAATCGAGTCACTTATTCATGGCACCCTCTGCTTGGATTCGAAAATTGATTCACTAGTTGATGGCATTCCCCGCTTGGATTCGATGAACGCTTTCGCTTTTCTTTATAACAAGAGGGGATTATAGAAGCAATTCTCTATGTGCTGATATGCGTGAGAGAAACGTGTTTTAAGTCGGGTTGTCGGATGATCAAACCATGTTTAACTAAGCTTTACGTGGAATGGCTTGGAGTTTAAACGTGTTTTAGTATAGCAGATTCTACAATTTCATGTTTAGAGAGAAATCTGATTAGGCTATGTTTGCATAAAAATTAATCAGGTTTTAGACGTGAGTAGACCCGTTATTTAAGATGAATGGCCACCGATGCTCCCGTGAAGTACCGTCGATGACCATAAGAGCTGTTGTGGATGACTTGATATTGATATATCTCAATGACCATGGACTAGCTTCGATACACAATTGCGTCCAATTGCCAATTACCATCACAATGTCGGTCGACAATAATAGTGGTTAGTTGTTGATTACCATGACAGAGTTGGTAAGCTAGATCATGACAATGTGAGAATACAAAACGAAGATTCTTGGAGATGTGGAAGCATGGTTAAATTACGGAAGAACTACTCATAGGCAATTATGTCATGAACGCTATAAATACTATTGTTCGCTTGTTGAAGAGCCTTGCACATAACACACAAAAACACACAAAACTTGTTATCTTTCAATATCTTTCAATTTCTCTACTATAGTGATGACTACAATTTCTAGATATTTTCTTTAAATTCTAGCCTGCATGTATCTTTGCTATGGTTTTTGAATATTGTGTTGTCAATTCATTTCCAGCATTGCATCTTTATGTTCTTAGGCTATTATTTCGATTAAATTCTGGTGAACTTTATATGCTTTTAGTTCCATTTCGAAGTGAAATTATTGATATCCTTGTGGACTTGTAATATTTCCCATCCGAAATCGTCCCAAACCCGTCACCTTTAATAAAATCAATGAAATACTTTTGGTAAAACGTATTTCATTGTGGAGCGAATTCCGATGAAACAGACTAATACATTGCTCAATAATGATACTTCTGAGTGTGTTCTCAATCATAACCATAACAAAATATGGCTGTCAAATTGTCGACCTCAAATCTCTAGTCAACTTGGATAAATCATCGACATTTTTAGCCCCAGAAGCAAAGAGAATATCCTCGGCATTTCTAACAATTCTATGCAGAATATATTCATGCGAGCCGACTTCAATGGGAAGAAAGAAGAACAAAAGAAGTACAACTACCCAAGGCTGCTTGTCGTTTCAGGATCGTGGAGGCGTGCTTCGCATACTTTCTTTTTCTACGATGATGGAGCATGTCGGTAGGTAAAAAGGCACGTTTCGTGTATTGAGAATTATATTGTCCTCGAAAATGTAAATAGGTCCAGCAAATTAGACCCGACCATTTTACACAATAGGAGGTAAAACACGAAAAAGGAACTTGAATACAAGACTACACGACACGCCGAGCCCGAATATCCAAACGCACGACCACCCTTTTGTAATCTTAGATCAATTAGTTGGTCTATTTAGTAAAGTCTATGATGCTTTGATAATAGATAAATTTAGATAGAAATGCAAAAAAACCTGACTATGATAAATGAATCATAAACCGGAAATGAAAGTGAGAGATCGACATAAGATTCACATGTTCTAGTGGAGAGAGGACAAAATTGTGGCGGCCGGTCTGCCCCGAAAGTCCAGGAAGACCAAGAACTAGGGGAAGAAAGCCAAGTCAAATTGGCTTTCGCGGAAAAGAGAGAAAGTAGCTTTGGCAAGTCATGATAAGCATATGAAGAAAGAAGAAAAGAAAGCAAAAAACCTGTTCTTTGTCACATCCATTTGCACCCACAAAATTTATTTATTTATTTTGAAGCCCCTCCAAATTTGAACCTCCCCCCTCCCCTCATTCAATTTCATGTCAATTGGGGAAAAAAGCATGGCCGCTAACAGATATGACCATGGCCACTAACGGATGTGGGGTAAGGAAGACTAAATTGTGGGTATTTCGTGGATTTTAGGTAGTCGGATCTCTATACTTGTGCCCCTGAATTATAAAAAAAGATATAATGTTTGTTTGTCAACATTTGTATTTTGTAAAAATTTCAAATTTTTTAATTAAAAAAGAAGAAAGTCAAAGATGGTTAGATTACTTAGAACAACACACAAACGTGCCCATAGTTTGGGGAGATTGATAGATCACCTAAGGTCGCATTCAGTTGGCAAGAGAAGAATCGAGACACGATACAATAAAAAGAGATGTGGAAAGAGATAACACACAAGTGAGTCAAAGGAAAACAATCAACATTGGCGATCGCTATTGGCTAGGGGCACGACCATCATTGGGTGGTTACCGGAGCAAGGCAACCAATTTAGATCACTTCAAATTTGGGCGTCACATGGCGGTCAAAAGCGGCGCTAGCTGAGTGAGCAATCCGATTCAAATGAGCTAATCCTTCTCGTTTTGCTTTTCTCTTATTGTGTTCAATTCAGGTAAGATAAACTTTATCCACTCTTAGGTTAGGATAACTTATCCATTTCATGTTGATGCGTCCAGGTTTATTCCGATCGAGGCATGCCACCAAATATCAGATTGGATAATGACTATCACCATATAAACCGTTCGACTCCAATTTTCACCAAGTTTCTCGCGATCTAACGTCCTTCAATTGAATAACATTTGGTTTCCATGGCCAATTTCACAAATTTCCAAAATCCTATGGGAGGACACTGAAAATACGACAAAGCTCAGGGGAACTCTCGACGGCTGGCAACATGCACAGCTAAAAAGGGAATCAGACGAGGGAGAGAGAGAAAAAATTATTTGTTATTAAAATGAGAATTTATAAATGCACCTCCCTTATTTTATTTTGAATCACAAAAAATTAAATAACAAATTATTATTAATTATTGTACGGTCTACCTTTTAAGAATTTGACTCATAATAAATTGTTTGAACCACAAGGTCTTGTTCGATTATGACGGCAGAGATTCCGTGCTCATTTTTTTCTCTTCGCGCCCATATATATCAACATCACCACCCTACCTCCCTCCCTTGCCATCTCTGCAACCGAGACAAATTCGCCCACTGTGATCGCGAGAGCGAGAGAGCAATCTCGACCACGATATCTTTCCGCGCGGAACACCAGGATGACGGTTTCATCCGCCGGAGGAGATTCGTCGGAGAGGTAAGCTGAGCCACCACCTCACTCGCTCTTTCATTTCCTCGAATTGCTTGTTGTAGTCGTCATCGTTGCCGTGATGATGAATGTCTCGGCGGATGTCTCGTTTCGATTCGTTCCGGCAAGTCCGGATCGTGTTTCGGCGAAGAGTCCAGTGTACGTCCGTGTTCTGCGGTAATCCTGCCTGTTCACGCACGTTCGTGATTCTCCTCGAACGCCGGAGTCCAGTCATGCGGTTGGATTCAGGTTGAAACGCGGTTCTTCCTCGTCATTAGCTCGAAATGATCGAGCTCGTTCGTCTATTTTCATGGAGATTCCGTTAGCCTTTCCATTATCGTATGTCGATTCAATGCCGTCGCACTGTCATCCATCATTCGATTTTCTCTCAAGTCGGAGCTAGGATGTTTAATGTATTCATCTTGAACGTAATGAAACCGGCGGATCGCTCACGTCGCTTGCTCCTGGAAGTGATGATGTTCATGTTTCGAGTCTCCACCTAGATGCGTGATTCGCAGTCTTCTGAATAATTGCACATATTCTTTGGCATGTATTTACAACGTAGCTTTGTAATTTGAAGGACTGAGAAATTAGTCGATAGTTGCGGTCTGGGATTTGAAGGATAATTCGGGGGAAGCGTCCGATTTATGATTACAGAAGCAACTCATTGTTTTTCATTGCGTCGATCAGGACATCTTCGATAATCTTCCTAAATTAGTCATGTAAATTATCTGGTCGGCAATCTGTTCGCGTTTCTTTCTGTGTCGAATTGAAGGAGCTATGCGGGTAGTGTTGAGAACTAACGCTAGCTGAAACTCGGTTATCTTGCTAAAATTAACGGGAGTTGATGGCAGGGTTAGAGAGATATTGATGCTGCAGCGTTACTAGATATTTTGTTTTCATACAATGTGATGGATCTTCTACATTCCCAGTATGTCTTTGTTAAGTGTTGGTTCTGTTTTGACAGCATCGCGTCTCTTGCTGAGCTCGCACCGCTCGAGGCCGTCCTGTTCGATATCGATGGAACTCTATGCGACTCGGATCCTCTCCACTACCATGCCTTCAGAGAGAACCTCCAAGAGGTGCTGGTTTCCATCCTTATTTACAATCCTTTCGTTGCGCCTTATTCAGGGAATTGTTTCATCCTTCGAATCGGAGTTTTCATTTTTGATTTTTGGCGAATCTGGTGACCGAATCGTGGGCATATCTCGATTCTAAATGCGTGACGACATTGTTTCCTGCGTTCTTTCCAAAACAGATAGGTTTCAATGGTGGAATTCCGATCACGGAGGAATTCTTTGCTGAGAATATATCTGGAAAGCACAATGAAGACATAGCTGTGTTCCTCTTCCCAGATGATGTTCCTCGAGGCCGACAATTCATGGAGGACAAGGAAGCCATGTTCCTCAAGTAGGTCTTCCATCACGTCACGAGGTCTTTACTCTTCTGAAAGTTTTTGACATCAAGCTCCATGGACGACACAGGTTGGCCTCGGAACAACTGACGGCAGTGAGCGGCCTGTACAAAATGAAGAAGTGGATCGAAGATCGCGGTCTAAAACGTGCCGCAGTTACAAATGCTCCTAGGCCGAATGCCGAACTCATGATCTCAATTCTCGGACTCTCGGATTTCTTTGAAGCACTTGTTGTAGGGAGTGAGTGTGAGCATGCCAAACCACACCCAGAACCTTACCTGAAGGCCCTTGATCTGCTGAAGGCGTCAAAGGAGCATACTATAATTTTCGAGGTCCGCATCTGATTTCCATTTTTCACGATATCTTCTAATGGGATAGCTCGCCGTCCTGAATTGCGGCTTGTTGTCTTTGGATCTCCAGGACTCGGTTTCAGGCATTAAAGCAGGGGTGGCAGCTGGAGTGGCCACCATCGGCATAATGACTAGGAACCCGGAACATCAACTGATGGAAGAAAAGCCGACATTCCTCATCAAGAGCTACGACGATCCGAAGCTGTGGGCCGCTTTAGAAGCGCTCGAGAAGACGGATGCTTAAAAAATTCTTGGCGGAGGACCAGCCCCATCACAACCGCGCATTAACCATTCAGATTTGACGGTGCGAAACCGCAAGTAACTTTGGGATCGCATATCGTCGCCGGAACGTGTTCCGATTCTGAGAGATGTTTCATATTATTCTGCTTACAGATTATATTACTGAAAGTTAAAGTGGAAACGAAAACGATGCTATTTTCACAATTTCTATCGGTTCCTCCACTCATGTATTAGTAAGAATCTCCACTAATATGAATTTGTTCCTTTCCCATGATCACTGTCAAACATTGATCTCCCTTTCCTTTCTACTTCTGGTAGTCTCTACTAAGGAAAATATGATGACGATTGGAGGTATGATAATACGAATTATTTGCCCCATAACATTACTAATAGTTACTGACTAAAATCCTCTACGATACAACAAAATCTCGATTAAGAATAGCATATAACAATTTTGGTATAGTTTTTTTCGACCTTGTCGGTTTCCCTTATCCGCCATGGCAACGAGGGGTAACAACAACGTTGACGGCAAGCCGTTTGTGTAGGGCCGGACTTGCATCAACCATCGACGTAGGTGGGAAGGAATGAAAAGTGTACACCTTCGCATGCGATGGTGAATAAAAGATGAGCCCACATAATAGATTATGCATTTCCGACCACGTGTAATCTCACATCATAATACCCGAAATTTCAAAGTGAATGCATAAACCAAATAAAGAAATAATTGTATGAAAGTTTTTAATCTCTTGTGAGAATAATAATTTATTTTGAATCACAAAAAATCAAATGATAAATAATCATAAATTATTGAGAAGCCTACTTTTTCAACAATTTGTGACTCGTAATAAATTCTTATTTTCATAGTACTCTAAAAACTATTATGCTAATAAAGTTCAATCGAATACAAGGCTCCATGGAAGTCGGAGCTAAGTCAAGTTGGCATGTCGCGCTAAAAGAGAAAGTAGCTTTGGCTAGTTATGGTAAGCATATAAGGAAAAAGAAAGCAAAGAACCTATTTTAGTGGCCACCATTCCAACATGGGGGAGGTGAGGGGTTCAAATCCCCACATTCTCAAGGAGATGGGGTGGGGATGAGTAAATTTGAGGAGTGGGTTTCGATTCCCACGCTCTGCAAGAGGCAGGACAAAAGTCTGAGAGTGAGTGTAGAATAGGCATAGAGTATGACTGACCAAAAAAAAAAAAAAAAAATCTATCTTTTGTCTTTTGCATTTTGTTCTCACAAAGATTCCCCCAGAATCAATTTCACCTAAATTGAAGAAAAAACATGGCCTATAATGCATATAATCCAAGGGAGATTAAATTATAGGTGCTTCATGGATTTCTTGCCTATAAATGATCAAAAACGTATGGTCCAGGGAAGACTAACGGATCACCTGATATAACGGTTGGTTACCGACATAGGAATTAAGACATGAATAAGATAGGAAAAGAGGGATAAGGAGACACCATGCGAGCGAGTTGAAGGGACACGACCATTGCCGGCGGTCGCTAGCTATCCCTTGGGGTGCGACCACCATTGGCACGGTGGTCCGCGATGGCCAGCTCTGATCCGGATTTGATCGTCGTAGCGGTCGAAGGCGATGCCATGGCAGTCATCGCTGAGTCGGGGAAGAGAATCGGACAAGTCAATCATTTGTATTCTTTGTTTTTTTTTTTTCCAAATATTATTAGTGCATCTGATCCGCGTAGGATAAATTTTATCCCACTATTGGGGTTAGGATAAGTCATCCGCCCTTCTTGTTTTGATGTATCTGAGTTCATGCCGATCGACAGGCGTCATCAAACATCAGTTAGGATTATATATAATTGTACTTGACCTTTTATCTAGATTGCCAGAGAGAAAACAAATCTGCCAGTAATCCCAATTCTCCTACTAAAACCTCTAAGATACATCAACGACTTAGCTTTTAATCGGACGAGAAATCGGTCACGACTACCGTCGGTCGGATAACTTGTTCAACTCCAAATTTCAAGAAGTTGTGTAATCTCGTCCTTCAATTGAACAACACTTAATCTTCATGGTCAAATCCGCAAATTCGGTCAAGCCCACGGGAGAACAGTGAAAATACGACAAGTCCAGGGACGCTCTCGACAGTTGGCAGCATGCACACCTCTAGAGAGAGAGAGAGAGAGAAATAATGACGCAATCATTTCTTATTATTTTTATTAGAAAATGGAAATTGGAATAAGAAAAGGCGCCCCTCGCGTTCGCTTTTTATTCGATTCCATGGTAGATTCCGTGCTGGTCTTCCTCTCTCTCGCGCACGTTCATAGACAACCACCACCATCGCCCTCCCTCTCCATCGCTCTGTCGTCGCGGGAGAGCTTCCTCGATCCACCCTCGGCGGCCGCGCGGAAGCACCAGGATGACGGTTCCGTCGGAGAGGTAAGCTCCCTTCCCGATTCTCGCTCTTCCATTCTCTCCTCGTGTCGCCGGCGGCGGCGGCGGCGGCGGCGGCGGAAACGGATGCCGTCGGCGGACGGCTCGTCCGGCGGCCAGTTCGGACCGTGTCCGGTGAAAGAGTCGAGCGCGTTTCCGTTGCGATCCTAGCTCGTTGCGTGCCGATCGCGCGCGTTCGTGTCGCTCCTCCCCGAATGTTGGAGTCCAGGCTGGGGCGTTCTGGAATCGTGTGTTGGATTCGAAATGTTCGAACTCGGTCCGCCTGTTTTCCTGGAGGTTCCGCCGCGTCGTTGATTTAACGTCGTCGCAGTGTTTCGTGTAGTTTTAATCTTGGACGTGATGAAATCGATGGATCGTTCATGTCGCTTGCTTGTGGAATCGATGGCGTTCATGGTTCGAGTCTCTCCACTTGGATGCGTGATTCGTAGTCTCTTCTGATTACATTGCGTGTATTCTCTGGCATGTATTTGACGGACTACTCTTCCTTTTCCTTTTTCCCCACTTTTTTTTGGCTGTTTGCCTAATCTGCCTTTGGTCATTCGCATATGAAAGTCTTCAATAGATAGTAGAAAGTAGCCTTGTCATCGTATGGAATGCGAAATTAGTTTATAGTTGCAGTCCAGATTTGAAGGATAATCTGGGGATGCGTTCAATTTGTGATTACAGAAGCAATTCGTGGTTTTTCGTTGCGTTGCTCAGATAAATCTTCCTGAATTAGTCATGTAAATTTTCTGGTTGGCAATCTTCTTGCATTCCTTTCTATGACGAATCGAAGGAGCTATGGGGGTAGTGTGGTGCTAACCGAAACTTGGTTATTTAGCTACAGTCAACAGAGTTGATGGCGGAGTTAGAGAGAGATTGATGCTACAGAGTTAGTAGATGTTGTGTCTTCATACAAAATATTAGATCTTTACATTCCCACTATATCTTTGTAAGTTGGTTTTATTTTGACAGCACTGCTTCTCTTGCTGCGCTTGCACCACTTGAGGCCATTCTATTTGATGTCGATGGAACTCTATGTGACTCCGATCCTCTCCACTACCAAGCCTTCAGAGAGATGCTTCAAGAGGTGGAGGTTTTGTCTTTGTTTACAAACATTTTGTCGTGCCTTGTTCAAGGAATTATTTCATCCTTTACGCAGGAGTTCATTTTTCTTTTCATCAAGTCTAGTGTCCGTGAATCATGAGTATCTCTTGATTGCAGATGCATGACTACATGCTTTTGGTATTTGTTATTTGATTGTTTAATGCGCTCTTTCCAAAACAGATAGGTTTCAATGGTGGAGTTCCAATTACAGAGGATTTCTTTGTTGAGAATATTGCTGGAAAGCACAATGAAGACATAGCTGAGCTCCTCTTCCCAGATGATATTCCTCGAGGCCGAATATTCACGGAGGACAAGGAAGCCATGTTCCGCAAGTAAGTCTTCCATCATATCATACTTGTTTCCTCATGAACTCTTTACCCTTCCAAAGTTTTGACATCGAGCTCCATGGATGACACAGATTGGCCTCAGGACAACTAACGGCAGTGAGTGGCCTCTACAAATTGAAGAAATGGATCGAAGATCACGGTCTAAAACGTGCTGCAGTTACAAATGCTCCTAGGCCAAATGCTGAACTCATGATCTCGAGTCTCGGACTCTCAGATTTTTTTCAAGCAATTGTTATAGGAGGTGAGTGTGAGCATGCCAAACCACACCCAGAACCTTACCTGAAGGGCCTTGATCTGCTGAAGGCATCGAAGGAGCATACTATAATTTTTGAGGTCCGCATCTGACCTTTATTTTTCATGAAATCCAATGGGAGAGTTCGCTGTCCTGAATTGCAGCTTGTTTTTTTTGGGTTTCCAGGACTCAGTTTCGGGCATAAAAGCAGGGGTGGCAGCTGGAGTGGCCACTATCGGCATAACAACGAGGAACCCGGAACATCAACTGATGGAAGCAAAGCCAACATTCCTCATCAAGAGTTATGACGATCCAAAGCTGTGGGCCGCTTTAGAGGCGCTCGAGAAGAAGGATGATTGAAAAATTCTTTGATGACTAGAAAGGTAGGAGGACCTGCCCGTCAACTGCCATTAGCCGTTCAGATTTGATGGTGTGAAATTGCAAGTTGATGATGATTTGACTTCGGGATCGCATATTGTCGCCAGAATCTGTTCTGATTCTGAGTGATGCGTCGTATTATTCTGCTCACAGATTAGACTATTGAAAGTTAGGTAGAATCAGAAACGATGCTATATTCACAAATTCGATCGGTTCCTTCCACTCGTGTATTCATAAGAATTTCCCGTAACATGATTTGTCCCTTTCACATTATCACTGTCTCTCAGAAAGTCGGGTTTCATTGTTCTCCCCTTTCTTTTTACTTCTAGTGGTCTCTTATGATAAGGAATGCATGATACGTCGATGATAATATAGTATGATGTACGACTCATAGCAAATAATTTACACACGTAAGGTGTTGTGAAAAACCTATTATCATGTTCCTTTTGCTCATTCCGACAAAAAAATAAAAATAAATAAATGTTCCTTTTGCTTTAATATAATCGTTTGGTAGAATTCTGCATTGCGGAAAATAATTTTTTGTGAGAAATATTTTTTATTTTATTTATGTTCACGGAACAATTTCTGAATATAATAACATACTTAATAACTATAAAAAAATTTCTATTCATGAAATAAAAATGCCTTTAGTAAAATTGTATAATTTTATTGTTTTTTTTAATTTTTCAATATTTTTATTATATATATATATATATATATATATTTTTTTTTTTTTTTCCTTCTTCCTCCTTTGTGGCCGGTCGTTGGCCACAGTGGCAACCGGCAACCGGTTGGATCCGGCAAGCTCTCCAAAGCCTCACCAAGCCAAGGCGAGGGTTGGCGAGCTCGCTAGAGCCTCGCCAAGCCACCGTGAGGCTCGCCCTTGCTAGATGGGGCGAGGCCGAGACTTGTTGGTGGCTAGGCGAGCCTTGCTTTGTGCGCCAGGCCTCGCCTAGCCATGGTGAGGCTCAGGCCGATAAGCCTCGAGCCTCGCCATGGCTCGGCGTCTTCGGGCCGTGACGCCGGCGAGATTGCTAGCCCTCGTACGGCCGGTCACTGGTGCCGGCCATAGTCAACACCAACAGAAGAAGAAGAAGAAGAAAAAATTGATTTTAGAAATTGTTCCAGAAGAAGAAGAGTTAATTTTTTTTCTACTTCTTATTTATATTCCAAATCTATTCTTATGAACAAAAGTTTTACCAAACATATTTCTATTCATTTTTCATTCCCTAGAATAAAAAAAAAAATTGTTTTGGGGAATAGAAATATTTTCTAACAAACATGCCCTTAGTCGGTGCACGAGATTTTGTTATAAGAGTTAATTTTTAAGTGACTTAGAATTTTATGAATTGTCCCAGGAATAGGCGGTAGTATTTTTTTTTAATGGTTTCTTCTTTAAAAAAAGAAAATAAAAAAAAAGACAAGACTCATAATGAACCGAGAATATACTGCTGGTTCTAGCAAAAATGAGTCATCTGGGCTATCTTGAAAACAGCCACCTAGGAAGCAGCGACTGCCTGCGGCTCGACCTACGTTGAAGAACCAGAAAGAAGAGAGAGGAGAAAATAGGGTAAGTGGTGATGTCAAAGCACTGCAATTATGATAAACTGTAAGAACAGCATTCCGTCTTGGTTGACTTGAGGCTGGAAGAGACTATTTCTTTTTATTTATTTTTTCAAATTTCGAATGATTTTTATAATAAGATGGTCCTTCCTCAAATGTTCAGTAATTTACATGAGAAGCTCTATTGTTCCCATGTAATTCTTATCAGTTCGCCTTTGTTTATTTATCTACTTATTTTGCTTTTAAGTTGGACTTTTTATTTTCCATGTATTGTCTATATATATATAGATTCTAACACTTCTGTCTTTTGAAAAGAATTGACTTAGGACGATGATGCTGTGTGGCTGTTTGAGTGAATATATTTGCTTTTTTTCCCTTCCAATTATATAATTATCACAGTCTCCAATACACGTTTTTCTTGGAGTGGGTTTGATTTTGTCTCTAGGTGCCTATTGGTAGAGTTGCTGTCAGCTAGATCATAAACGTTTATCTATAATGTGATCCCATATGTTTAGGGATGTGATTTTTTAAATAAAAACCCACATTTTGACGTCGATTCTCTCCTAAGCAGTTATTTTATCATCGTACATTTTCAATGACAACTGCCCATTGTTAATGCCTTAATGGAAGACAATCAATCATTTTTCGAAATGATGTGATAAGGTCTAAATTAAACCCTCCCTTTAGAAAATACACCACAAGTAAGTAATGAGATTGGGTTAGTAGAGTGCACTCATAATTGTTATTGAATCTCCACGGATTTCCATAGCACATGAACTCAAGTAATGGCTGGAGGTCATATTTATTTTACATCTTGTTCATCAATGCATGATTAAAATCACTCGATATGTTTAACATTCGATACTAGAGTGAGATTAGTATCTCTGCCTTGTGTTTATTGAGTTTTGGGTGTATATTTGTGCGTGTGTGGGGGTTGATTGATTTGAAAGTTGGGCAATTTGGGCCGAGAGAGAAATTGCCGATTTCGATGACCTACGGCCCAACTTCAGACCAGTACAGTCTCACCGCCATGGGCAATGAAAGCCACGAGTTAATTTGGCATTTGGGTGATTGTTGGAGGCTAATTGCGTGGCAAAAGTTGCAGGTTAGGATTTTTGTCTTGGCCGAATTTTGCTTGATTTCGGGCAACTTCTTGGCCTTTTTCCACTGAGTTTTGGACCTATGTGGTTGTGCCGGGATGGTCTTCAAAACCCATAACTTATTTTGATTTAAAGTGGGCAGCCATAGGAGAATTAGGCAGTGGAAGGCGCGGCGGAGCGGCGAGGAACGGTGTTCGCTCGATGAAGAAACCCAGGAATGTGAAGCACACACGCCCGTGCAGGATCCTCAGGCGTGTGCACCGCACACACCCATGCAAGACACGTGCCTGCGCAAGTCCTCAGGCGCAAAGTTGTGGGGACTCTTCTGATATATTTAGGATTTTACCCCTTGGCCATTGGATTTTTACTATTCCGCCTTTGGTTGAATTTATTTACTGTTTTTCCCTTGGTGACATTAATTTATTGTTTTTCCCTTTCATGCATTTTGTGAATATTTTATCCATGTAATCAAATGTCTAGTGATCTATATATGATTTTTTTATTTATTTAAAGTAGAGATTAGCCACAACATCTTTAACAATCTTAAATTATATATATTAAGAGCTTTTGGATCACATATAAGAAATGACATTAATTTTAATTAATCATATTATTTTTATTATATTGATGTAATTAATTAGTATGAAATATCATATTATTTTCCTTAATTTACCCACGGGGATTAAAAAAGGAATATAATATGAAAGATTTTTCATAAAGTAATTATGAATCTATTTAAATTATAAACTTAGCCCACAGATAGTTTTTTAATGTTATGTGATTCATACCATGTGACATGTTTTACAAACTTTGAATTTCTCTTAATTTAAGAATGATGTTCTCATGCTAAATTGTGAAAACTATAAAGCTTGGAAGAAGTTAATACTTCTTTAATTGGGGTGCATGGACATTAATTTTGCTATAAGGAAAGACAAATCACATGCTTCTAATAATGCAAGCATTGCAGTTTAGATAACCTTTTATGAACATTTCAAGTGGTCCAACTACCCTAGTGTGATCTTCATAAGGACCAAATTTCTCTTAATATTCGTTATTGGATTGCTTAGCATACCAATACTACGGATTTATTGGAGACCATTGATGTGTAGTTTAAGACTTTAGAAAAGGTACACTGTGCATGCCATGACCCTAAATATAAAGTTTTCATCGTTGAAGCTCACTAGTGTTGGAGGTGTGCGTGAGCATATCATGGAAACGAGGGACAATGCAGCTAAGTAGAAAAACCTTGGAATTGAAATATTAAATTTTTTTCTTGTATACTAAGGATTTATTAGAGACCATTGGTGCGCAGTTTGAGACTTTATAAAAGGCATATTGCGTATGCCACAAGTCTAAATATAAAGTTTTCATCGTTGAAGCTCACTAGTGTTGGAGGTGTGTGTGAGCAGATCATGAAAATAAGAGACAATGCAGCTCAACGGAAAAACCTTGGAATTGAGATATTTGAATTTTTTTTTATTGTATACTACATTCAAAACATTCTCCCATAACAATATGCACATCTCAATATCTCTTATAATACACATAAGAATAAATGATCAATTAACAAACTCATAATTATGTGTTCAAAAGGAAGAAACACTACTTATGGAATTTAGAGAAAATGCTCATTTGACAGTACAAGAAAAATATAAAGAGTGAGGCAAGCAGAAGGGAAAGGTAAAAAAACCTCCCTATGCTGACATTAAGAAAGAATCCATTGTGATATTCCAATATTGACAAAGGAGAAAAGAGGATTTTGTTTCTTTCCTTAAAAGCCCTAGCGGTCCTCACCTAAAGGACCTATTGCAAACAAGGAGGAGGCCCCATGTATTGAAAGTACACGGCACTTTTTGAGAGGGAAGGAGAGAGCTTCATAGAATACACGGCGGCCACAATTGAGAGCATTGAAGAGAGAGGTTCACGCCCCCTTGGAGGTTCACCACTTTACAGAAGATGCGAAACAGTCTTCACCGTACAGAGAGATTGACGTAAAAATCCATCAACCTCACGGTGTCCACTCCTTGTAGAGTGGGGCGCAACACACGTGACCTTGCAAAGGGGGGCAGAAGACGGTGGCTGTTGTTGTCTTTTGGTCTTCGTCCAGACTTAGATGAAAGAAGGCAGCAAAGTTGTGGCTTTTGTGGCCTCGCTCAGTGCAAGCAAAAAGAAAAAAAAATATATAGAAAAGCATATTGTGAAGCCTCGACGCCAATAGATTGAGCGAACAAGCCCGCAAGCTCCTCAGCAAAAACCAGCAAATTATTTTTTCTTTGTTTCTCAGCGCACTTCAATTCATTGGGTTCGTTATGCTCTTCTTTGTGCAGGTTTTCTAGTGATTGTCCGTGCACCATGGAGGCCCAGCAATCCCAAAGGCCTTCTGCCAAAGGCCTTCTGCTTTCGTTGTTGCCCAAGTTTGCCCACTGTCGCTTGTCCTTGCCGGCCTCACCCTTGACGGCCGCGTTGTGAGTTTTGCTGGCCACCAACTGACTCGAGCCAAGAAGTCCGCACTAACACGAGCAGCAGCTGCTGTGAACCGATCACACCGTGATTCCTGCGATTTGTCGTCCATCTGAGTTTGGAAACGGCATCCGAGTAGTATGCAATTTAGGTAATAATTTTTATCAATTTGATCTTTATATATTTTTATTGCCTAATTTGTGAAATTGCTATTTAAATTAGGGATTTATTCCCTGATTTCCTAACATGCATATGGTCGACAATCTAATTTCATGTTCAAAATACGACTCGCGATTGCATGGAAAATCATCAATTTGATTTCATGCCCGAGATATGATCATCGATTTTATAAAAATTGGTTTATCTTATGCACGAGGTACGATCCGTCAATTTACTTTGAAATTAGATGGATATCGATAATTTCTCATGTGATTTGATAATGTGTTGATTGTGGATTTTATTTCTTTCTATTTTTTATTTTAATTGATTTTATTTCTAAAAAATCCAAAAAGATTAGACACAATTAAATTCGTTTTTTTTTTTTAAGGATAGATTGCATGCTTATTTTGGTTATTTTATAATTCCAAGTTTAGTAAAATACCAAAAATATCTTTTTAGAATAAATTGAACCTTCTTTTCTAGGATAGTTTGCATGTTTAAATATTAGGCACTTTTAATTTCGAATTTTAATTAAAAAGAAAAGGCGAAAAAGTAATGCACAAGTCACATAACACTAGTTCATTCATTACATGTCATTTAGTAAATTGCATGTTTAGGGTAATGCATGACATGTTAAAATAGTTGCATTAATCTTTTCCCGTCATTAGATAAAGTCATTTAATAAATGCCGTATGACATATAGCTCACATGTTAGGTTGCATGTTGCACGTCATTTTAGTTAAAACATTTTGTTACATCATACCCAGTTTCTACACTTCATTTAAATAAGTGAAACCCCAATAAAATTAAGTGATTATGTATGAATTAGAAATCATATTTATAATGTAATTTTTGAACTAACATTGTAGATAATTTCGTTGTTGTGAGATAAATCCTACAATTTATTTATTATTTTATTAGATGTTAAATTAGTGGATTATACACTCATTTGGTCACCTCACATGTTAAGGAGTAAGAAAATGAATTCAAGCTGTCTAATAAACATTTTTCACTAAAAGAACAATACCGAAATGACATTAGAGAAATCTAATGTAACTAAGTCTGCATATCCAAATTCTCTAATTTATAGAAGTAAAATAATTCTCTTGTTATTTTATTTTGCTTAAGTATCTAATCGATCGCTCATAAATCAATTAGCAGTGACTCTTAGATGAAATTTATTTATATGCTAAAAACTTGAATCTAAGTTGTGAATTGGTATCGGCTTGAGAGAGCCTAAACTTAGTCTAAACTTAGTAATGCATTAGACAAACTCTAGTTCAAGAAGGTTGCAATTGGAACATACGGACAGATGGAAGGACGGGTGGTGGTTCTACTTTTGGGGAATATGAGGGCTGAGGTGCTTTGGGTATTTCTAGAAGAAAAGAGTTATTCTTAACCCATTTGTGGATGGGTTTATAAAAAGATGAGATAACTAGCTTCGGGGGTGAAGGTCTCTTTTTGAACGGTGACTAAGGAGGTAGAAGAGGTTTCACATGATTCAAGATTTTTTAGGAAGGGTGTGATCAAGGTAGCCAATATGAGACCATGAATTGATATTCAAAAGGTCCATCCATCAAGATGCCTCTAGTATAGTTTATTTTTTGACCGCTTCTTTTTTCTGGATGACCTACCGTCTTCTCCTTCATCCGGAAGATTTGTACAAAGGAAATACTGACAACAAGATCGATAGTAATGAATAGGACGTATCTTTTATAGGTTGGGTATGGATCGAATCAAGTATGAATCACTATATTTACATTAAATAGAAATTGTCCAAAATCCAAACCTCCCTTTGCTAGCTAGAGAGAGATCACAAGTGGGGAGGGGTCTTTTTCTTCGCATGTTTTAAGCATAGATTTTCGGGGTTTTTCGTTGGCATGAGAAAAAGGTCCAGTTAGAGAGTTTCGGCTAAGTTAGCGTTGGGACTTTAGACTCGATGAGCTTGCTCATCTTCTCAGGAGGCAACAAGTTGAATTATGTGGTGCCTAAGTGGATAGACATCACTTGAGACTCAATCTCCAAGGCTTTACGCTTGACTGTTTCGTTGACTATCTCAATAGAAGATTGTACAAGCAAAAATGCCCCAACTTGGTCTTCGACACCGTCTCTGTCCTCCACGTGAGCCATCTCTCAATGCAGGGCATCAAGACAAGGCTGCCTCGTTTAGAAGAACTAGTCCTACATAGTGTCAAAAAGAGTGACAACGTCTTGAATGAGCCAATGTTGAGTTGCCCCATACTCCGACGCGTGGAGCTAATTGAATGCTTCTACTCTAAGGACCTCCTCATCTGCGGATCGAAGCTCAAGACTTTTGAGGCTTTGGCCATGCTTCACAACGAAAGCTTTTCGATTTCAATTTTAGCCCCAAACCTCGTATCCTTCAGCTACACATCGATGTTCACCATGGCCTCCCCGGATAAGCAATTGTCGGCTCTCCAAGTACATGGCGCATGAAACTTGAGGGAGCTGGCCCTAGATCTGTGTGTGGTCGAAATTGAGACGATCAGAGAAGCCGTCTCTCGACTTCGTCTCCTAGAGTCCTTGAGGCTCAAGGGGAGCCAGTCCACCAAGCACATCAAGATAACTCACAAGAATCTCAAGCACCTCGCCTTGAGTGGATTCAAGTCCCTAATAAGAGTAAAGACCCAAACTCCTAATAGGGTGTCATTCCAATACGACGACCCCAACATCCTGGTCATCAGTTCATGAGATTTGACAAGATCAACCAATGCGAGACTAGAGGTAGATTTTGGAGTCCACGACAAGAAGAGAAGCTATCTCAATGTAGTCAAGTTCCTGAGGTATTTCAATTGTTGCAACTCATTGACACTAGTCTGTAATGAAGTCAAGGTAAGCAATTTTTTTTCCAAATCATTATTTTGTATTGAGTATTTGTATGCTAATGTAAACTGAGCATTGGTTCTTCTAGAAGAAATTGGAAGTGAAATGATTTCTCTAATGTAAAATGTCAAGCATCTGAGACTTCAGATCTTGTGCAACACTCCAAGAGATGTTGATACCAGTTCTCAATTGACAAAAAGCTTGAGATAGATGTGTCTTAATTTAGAGACGCTCGTCATTAGATTCTAACCCTACCACAAGAAGATGCCGCCAGCCATCAATTTCAAACCCCATAAAGACAAATACTCACGAGCAACTAGGAAAAATTTGAGGTCAGAAATGGCGGCGGCAGCTACCGCTACGAGACATTCGTTCTTGACGAAGAAAGCTCGTCTAACTTCGTCTACAAGTTCATCTTGTAAAATTTTGTAGATTACTATCGACATTTTCATTATTTTCCTCTTCTTCTTTTTTTATGTTAAGCTTCTCTTTCTTTTTCTTTGCATATGATAGGCAATGCATGACTAAGTAAAGAGAAATCGGTAAAGCAATTTATCTTGTGATCAGAAAAACTCACCGTTCCGTTCGTTCGATGAGGGTGCATGAGTGAAAATGAGGGAGCTAGAGTGAATTGAAGGAGAGAGGGAGCTGAAGCGAAGGGAGTAATAAAGAAAGAGTTAAAGTAAACGAGAGAGGGATTGAAGTGAGAGGAGGACTATGTTTGCTGAATATATCAACGCTAAGGTGACTATCCTATATCAAGTATTTGTATGCTAATGTGAACTGAACATTGAAACATTGCTATTCATCTTTTTATATACATAGATATTGGTTCTTCTAGAAGAAATTGAAAGTGAAATGTTTTCTCCAATATGGAATATCAAGCATCTAAGACATCAGATCTTGTGCAACTCTCCGGAAGATGTTGATACCAGTTCTCAACTGATAGAAGGTTGAGATGGATGTGTCCTAATTTAGAGACGCTTGTCATTAGATCCTAACCCTACTACATGAAGACCTCTTCAGCCATCGATTCTGAACCCCACGAAAACAAGTACTCACGAGCGACTAGGAAAAATGTAGGCTCAGAAACGGTGGTAGCGGCTGTTGCTACGAGAGATGCATTCTCGACAAAGAAAGCTCGTCTAGCTTAGTCTACAAGATTTTGTAGAATCACTACTGACTTTTTCATAATTTTCATTTTTTTTAATGTTGAGCTTCCCTTTCTTTTTGTTTGCATATGGTAGGTAATGTATGACTAAGTAATGAGAAACTAGTAAAGCAATTTATCTTGTCATTAGAAAAACTCACAATTCCGTCCATTTAATGAGGGTGCAAGAGCGAGAGAGAAGGAGTTGGAGTGAATTGAGGGAGAAACGGAGCTGAAACGAAAGGAGTAAATAAAGGAGTTGGAGTGAACGAGAGAAGGATTAAAACAAGAAGGGGGCTAAGTTTGCTAAATATATCAATACTAGGGAGACTATCTTGTATCAAGTATTTGTATGCTAATGTGAACTGAGCATTAAAATCTTGCAATTCTTCTGTTTATATACATAGACATTGGTTCTTGAAGAAATCGGAAGTGAAATGCTTACTCCAATATGGAATGTCAAGCATTTGAGACTTCAAATCCTGTGCAACACTCTAGAAGATGTTGATAACAATTCTAAACTAACAAAACGCTTGAAGTGGATGTGTCTTAATTTAGAGATGTTGGTTGTTTGATCCTAACCCTACGACAAGAAGACGTCACCAACCATTAATTTTGAACCCCACAAAGACAAGTACTCATGAGCAATTGGGAAAAATGTGAGCTTAAAAAGGGCAGTGGCCGCCACTGCTACGATAGATGCCTTCTCGATGAAGAATAGCTTCTTCTAACTTTGTCTATAGGATCATCTTGTAAGATTTTGTAGGATCACTACCAAACCTTTCATTATTTTCATATTCTTTTAATGTTAAGCTTACATTTTTATTTTTGTTTGCATATGGCAGGTAATGCATGACTAAGTAAGGAGAAACTGATAAAGCAATTTATCTCGTGATTAGAAAAACTCACTGTTCCGTCCTTTCTGTGTGGGTGTAAAAGTGAGAAAGAGAGAGCTTAAATGAATGGAGTAAATGAAGAATGAGTTTGAGTGAATGAGAGAGGGATTGAAGTGAGAGGGGGCTGCTATGTTTGCTGAATATATCAATGCTAAGAGAACTATCTTGTATAGAATATTTGCATGCTAATGTGAACTGAGCATTGAAATCTTGCAATTCTTCTGTTTATATACATAGCATCGGTTCTTCTTGAAGAAATCGAAAGTGAAATGCTTCCTCCAATGCAGAATGTCAAGCATTTGAGACTTCAAATCCTGTGCAACACTCTAGAAGATGTTGATACCAATTCTAAACTGACAAAACGCTTGAAGTGGATGTGTTTTAATTTAGAGATGTTGGTTGTTTAATCTAACCCTACGACAAGAAGACGTCACCAACCATTAATTTTGAACCCTACAAAGACAAGTACTCATGAGCAATTGGGAAAAATGTGAGCTTAAAAAGGGCAGCGGCCGCCACTGCTACAATAGATGCATTCTCGATGAAGAATAGCTTCTTCTAACTTTGTCTACGGGATCATCTTGTAAGATTTTGTAGGATCACTACCAAACCTTTCATTATTTTCATATTCTTTTAATGTTAAGCTTACATTTTTATTTTTGTTTGCATATGGCAGGTAATGCATGACTAAGTAAGGAGAAACTGATAAAGCAATTTATCTCGTGATTAGAAAAACTCACTGTTTCGTCCTTTCTATGTGGGTGCAAAAGTGAGAAAGAGAGAGCTTAAATGAATGGAGTAAATGAAGAATGAGTTTGAGTGAATGAGAGAGGGATTGAAGTGAGAGGGGGCTGCTATGTTTGCTGAATATATCAATGCTAAGGGAACTATCTTGTATAGAATATTTGCATACTAATGTGAACTAAGCATTGAAATCTTGTTATCTTCCTTTTTTATACATAGCATTGGTTCTTCTTGAAGAAATCGAAAGTGAAATGCTTCCTCCAATGCAGAATGTCAAGCATTTGAGACTTCATATCCTATGCAACACTCCAAAAGATGTTGATACCGGTTCTCAACAGATCGCTTGAAGTGGATGTGTCCTAATTTAGAAATGCTAGCCGTTTGATCCTAACCCTACCACAATAAGACGTTGTCAGCCATTGATTTCAAAGCCCACAAAGATGAGTACTCATGAGCGACTAGGAAAAATGTGGGATCACAAACAGTGGCGGCTGCTACTGCTACTATAATGCATTCTCGACGAAAAATAGCTTCGTCTAACTTCGTCTACAGGATTATCTTGTAAGATTTTTTAGGATTATCACCGAATTTTTTATTATTTTCCTATTTTTTTAATATTAAGCTTCCATTTCTTTTTGTTTGCATATGACATGCAATGTATGACTATGTAAGGAGAAACCGATAAAGCAATTTATCTTGTGATTAGAAAAACTCAATATTCCGTCCGTTCGATGAGAGTGCAAAAGTGAGAACGAGGGAGCTGGAGTGAATTGAGGGAGAGAGAGAGCTGACGCGAAGGAAGTAAATAAAAAATAAGTTAAGTAAACGAGAGAATGATTAAAGCCCGAGGAGGACTATGTTTGCTGAATATATCAATGCTAGGGAAACTATCTTGTATCGAGTATTTGTATACTAATATAAACTGAGCGTTGAATTCTTGCTATTCTTCTTTTTCTATACATAGTCATTGGTTCTTCTAGAAGAAATCGGAAGTGAAATGATTCCTCTAGTATGGAATATCAAGCATCTAAGACTTCAGATCTTGTGCAACACTTCGGAAGATGTTGATACCGAAGTGTTCTAATTTAGAGACGCTTGTCGTTAAATCCTAACCCTACTATAAGAAGACCTCCCCAGACATCGATTCTGAGCCCCGCAGAGACAAGTACTCACGAGCGATTAGGAAAAATGTAGACTCAGAAACAGCGGTGGCGGCGGCTGTTACGAGAGATGCATTCTCGACGAAGAAAGCTCATCTAACTTCGTCTATAGGATCATCTTACAAGATTTTGTAAAATCACTACCGACTTTTTCATAATTTCCTTCTTCTTTTTTATGTTAAGCTTCCCTTTTTTGTTGTTTGCATATGGCAAGTAATGCATTACTAAGTAATGAGAAATAGTAAAGCAATTTATCTTGTGAATAGAAAAACTCACCGTTCCGTCCATTCAATGAGGGTGCAAAAGCGAGAGAGATGGAGTTGTAGTGAATTGAGGGAGAGAGGAAGCTGAAGCAAAAAGAGTAAATAAAAAAGAGTTGAAGTGAATTAGAGAAGGATTGAAACAATAGGGGGGCTAAGTTTGCTGAATATATCAATGCTATGGGGACTATCTTGTATTGAGTATTTGTATACTAATGTGAACTGAGCATTGAAATCTTGTTATTCTTCTGTTTATATACATAGGCATCAGTCCTTCTTGAAGAAATCGAAAATGACATGCTTTCTCCAATGTGGATTGTCAAGCATTTGAGACTTCAAATCCTGTGCAACACTCGGAAGATGTTGATACCAGTTCTCAACTGACAAAATGCTTGAGGTGGATGTGTCTTAATTTAGAGATACTGGTCGTTTAATCATAACTTTACCACAAGAAGACGTCGCCAGCCATTAATTCTAAACCCCACAAAGACAAGTACTCATGAGCGACTAGGAAAAATGTGGTCTCAAAAATGGCGGCAGTTGCCACTACTACGACAGGTGTGTTCTCAACAAAGAATAACTTCTTTTAACTTCGTCTACAAGATCATCTTGTAAGATTTTGTAGAATTACTATTGACTTTTTCATTATTTTCCTATTTTTTAATGTTAAGCTTACATTTCTTTTTGTTTGTATATGACAAGCAATGCATAACTAAGTAAGGACAAACCAGTAAAGCAATTTATCTAGTTATTAAAAAAACTCACCGTTCTGTCCGTTCGGTGAAGGTGCAAGAGTGAGAACGAGGGAGTTGGAGTGAATTGAGGGAGAGGGAGCTGCAGTGAAGGGAGTAAATAAATGAGTTAAAATGAACGAGAAATGTATTGAAACGAGATGAGGACTATGTTTACTAAATATATCAATGCTAGGGAGACTATCTTATATTGAGTATTTGTATGCTAATGTGATTTGAGCATTGAAATCTTACTATTCTTTTTTTTTATATACATAGGCATCGGTTCTTCTAGAAGAAATAGTAAGTGAAATGCTTCCTCTAGTACGTAATATTAAGCATCTAAGACTTCAGATCTTGCGCAACACTCCGGAAGATGTTGATACCCATTATCAACTGATTGAAAGCTTGAGATGGATGTGTCCTAATTTAGAGACGCTTGTTGTTAGATCCTAACCCTACTACAAAAAGACATTCTCAGCCATTGATTCCGAACCTCATAGAGATAAGTACTCACAAGCGACTAGGAAAAAGGTAGCCTCAAAAATAGCGGCGGCGGCCACTGCTACAATAGATGCGTTCTCAACGAATAATAGCTTCTTTTAGCTTCGTCTACAGGATCATCTTGTAAGATTTTATAGGATCACTACCGAATTTTTCATTATTTTCCTCTTTTTTTTAATGTTAAGTTTCCCTTTTCTTTTTGTTTACATATGGTAGGTAATGCATGTCTAAGTAAGGAGAAACCGATAAAGCAATTTATCTTGCGATCAGAAAAATTCATCATTCCGTCCATTCGATGTGCGTGCAAGAGTGAGAGAGAGGGAGCTGGAGTGAATTGAGGGAGAGAAGGAGCTGACTAAGTAAGAAGAAACTGATAGAGTAATTTATCTTGTGATTAGAAAAACTCACCGTTCCATCCGTTGTGTGTGGGTGCAAGAGTGAGAGAGAGGGAGCTGGAGTGAATTGAGGGAGAGAGGGAGCTAAAGCGAAATGAGTAAATAAAGGAGGAGTTGGAGTGAACGAGAAAGGGATTGAAGCGAGAGGCAGACTATGTTTACTAAATATATCGATGCTAGGGAGACTATCTTGTATCAAGTATTTGTATACTAATGTGAAATGAGCATTGAAATCTTGTTATTCTTCTTTTTATATACATAGACATTGATTCTTCTTGAAGAAATTAGAACTAAAATGTTTCATCCAATGTAGAATGCCAAGCATTTGAGAATTCAAATCTTGTGCAACACTCCGAAGATGTTGATACTAGTTCTCAACTGACAGAAAACTTAAGGTGGATGTGTCCTAATCTAGAGACGTTGGTCATTAGATTCTTAACCCTACCACAGGAAAACGCCACCGGCCATCAATTCCAAACGGCACAAAGACAAGTACTCACGAGCGATTAGGAAAAAGGTGGGCTCAGAAATGGTGGCGGCCACTACTGCTACGAAATGTGCGTTCTTGACGAAAAATAGCTTCGTCTAGCTTTGTCTATAGGATCATCATGTAAGATTTTGTATGATTACTATCGACTTTTTCATTATTTTCCTATTTTTGTTAATGTTAAGCTTCCTTTTCTTTTTGTTTGCATATGACAAGCAATGTATTATTAAGTAAGGAGAAACATATAAAACAATATATCTTGTGATTAGAAAAAATCACCGTTTCGTCCATCCGGTGTGGGTGCAAAAGTGAGAGAGAGGGAGTTGAAGCGAAGGGAGTAAATAAAGAATGAGTTGAAGTGAACGAGAGAGAGATTGAAGCGAGAGGGAGGCTATGTTTGCTGAATATATCAATGTTAGGGGGACTATCTTGTATCGAGTATTTATATGCTAATGTGAACTGAGTATTGAAATCATGTTATTTTTCTTTTTATATACAAAGGTATTGGTTCTTCTTGAAGATATCGAAAGTGAAATGCTTCCTCCAATGTGGAATGTCAAGCATTTGAAACTTTAGATCTTATGCGAACCCGGAAGATTTTGATACTAGTTCTCAACTGATAGAACGCTTGAGGTGGATGTGTTTTAATTTAAAGATGATGGTCGTTTGATCCTAGCCCTACCACAAGAAGATGTCACTAGCCATTGATTTCGAACTCCACAAAGACAAAGTACTCACAAGCGACTAGGAAAAATGTAAGCTCACAAACGGTGGTGGCCACTACTGCTACGAGAGATGCGTTCTCGATGAAGAATAGCTTCGTCTACAAGATCATCTTGTAAGATTTTGTAGGATCACTATCGACTTTTTCATTATTTTCCTTTTTTTTTTAATGTTAAGCTTCCCTTTCTTTTTGTTTGCATATGGCAGGCAATGTATAACTAAGTAAGGAGAAATCGGTAAAATAATTTATCTCGTGATTAGAAAAACTCACCGTTCCGTCCGTTCGGTGTGGGTGCAAGAGTGAGAGAGAGGGAGCTAGAGTGAATTGAGGGAGAGAGGGAGCTGAAGCAAAGGGAGTAAATAAATAAGGAGTTGGAGTGAACGAGAGAGGGATTGAAGCGAGAGGCGGATTATGTTTGCTCAATATATCAATGCTAGGGGGACTAATTGTTATCAAGTATTTATGTGCTAATGTGAATTGATTATTGAAATCTTGCTATTATTCTTTTTATATACATAGACATTGGTTCTTTTGAAGAAATCGGAAGTGAAATGCTTCATCCAATGCGAAATGTCAAGCATTTGAGAATTCAGATCTTGTGCAACACTTCGGGAGATGTTGATACCAATTCTCAATTGATAGAAAACTTGAGGTGGATGTGTCCTAATTTAAAGACGTTGGTCGTTAGATTCTAACCCTACCATAAGAAGAACGCCACCGGCCATCAATAAAGACAAGTATTCATGAGTGACTAAGAAAAATGCAAGCTTGGAAATGATGGCAGCCGCTACTACTACGAGAGATGCATTCTGGACGAAGAAAGCTCATCTAACTTCGTCTACAAGATCATTTTGTAAAATTTTATAGGATTGCTACTGACCTTTTCATTATTTTCCTATTTTTTTAATGTTAAGCTTCTATTTCTTTTTGTTTGTATATGGCAGGCAATGCATGACTAATCAAGGAGAAATTAGTAAAGCAATTTATCTTATGATTAGAAAAACTCAATATTTTGTCCGTTCGATGAGGGTGCAAGAGTGAGAGAGAGGGAGCTAGAGTGAATTGAGGGAGAGAGGGAGCTAGAGCGAAGGGAGTAAATAAAGAGGGAGTTAGAGTGAACGAAAGAAGGATTGAAGTGAGATGGGGGCTATGTTTGCCGAATATATCAATGTTATGAGGACTATCTTGTATCAAATATTTGTATGCTAATGTGATATGAGCATTGGAATCTTGCTATTTTTCTTTTTATATACACAGGCATCGGTTCTTATAGAAGAAATCAAAAGTGAAATTCTTCATCCAATGCGGAATGCCAAGCATTTGAGAATTCAGATCTTATGCAACACTCCGGGAGATGTTGATACTAATTATCAACTGACAAAAAACTTGAGGTGGATGTGTTCTAATTTAGAGAGGCTGGTCGTTAGATTCTAACCCTACTATAAGAATATGCCGCCAGCCATCGATTCTAAACCCCACAGAGACAAGTACTCACGAGCGACTAGGAAAAGGTGGGTAAAAAACGACGGCAATAGCTGTTACTACAAGAGATGCGTTCTCGACGAAGAAAGCTCATCTAGCTTCGTCTACAAGATCATCTTGTAAGATTTTGTATGATCACTACCGACTTTTTCATTATTTTACTATTTTTGTAATGTTAAGCTTCCCTTTCTTTTTGTTTGCATATGACAGGCAATGTATGACTAAGTAAGGAGAAACCAGTAAAGCAATTTATCTTGTGATTAGCAAATCTCACCATTTCGTCCGTTTGGTGAGGGTGCAAGAGAGAGAGAGGGAGCTGAAGCGAAAGAAGTAAATAAAAAAGTTGGAGTGAACAAGAGAGGGATTAAAGCAAGAGAGAGCTATGTTTGTTGAATATATTAATGCTAAGGGGATTATCTTGTATCGAGTATTTGTATGTTAATGTGAACTGAGTATTGGAATTTTACCATTCTTCTTTTTATATACATAGGCATTAGTTCTTCTAGAAGAAATCAAAAGTGAAATCTTCATCAATGCGGAATGTCAAGCATCTGAGACTTCAGATCCTATGCAACACTCTGGGAAATGTTGATACTAGTTCTCAATTGACAGAAAACTTGAGGTGGATGTGTCCTAATTTAGAGACACTGGTCGTTAGATCTTAATACCACGAGAAGACGCCATCGGCTATCGATTCCGAACCCCACAAAGACAAGTACTCACGAGCAACTACAAGAAATGTGGGCTCAGAAACGATTGTGGCAACTGCTGCTAAGAGAGATAAGTTCTCCATGAAGAAATCTCGTCTAACTTCGTCTACATGATCATCTTATAAAATTTTGTAGGATCACAATCGAATTTTTCATTATTTTTCTTTTTTTTTAAAGTTAAACTTCAACTTCTTTTTATTTACATATGGCAGACAATGCATGACTCGGTAAAGAGAAATTAGTAAAGCAATTTATCTTGTGATTAGAAAAACTCACTGTTCCATCCGTTCAGTGAGGGTGCAAGAGTGTGAGAGAGGGAGCTGAAAATAATGGCGTAAATAAAGGAGTTAAAGTGAACGAGAGAGAGGTTAAAGCGAGAGGGGGATTATGTTTGCTGAATATATTAATGCTATGGGGATATTCTTGTATCAAGTATTTGTGTGCCAATATGAACTGAGCATTGAAATCTTGCTATTTTTCTTTTTATATACATAGGCATTGATTCTTCTTGAAGAAATCAGAAGTAAAATGCTTCCTCCAATGCGGAATATCAAGTATCTAAGACTTCAAATCATATGCAACACTTCTGGAGATATTGATACTAGTTCTCAATTTATGGAAATCTTGAGGTGGATGTGTCCTAATTAAGAGACACTGGTCGTTAAATTATAACCCTACCACAAGAAGACGCCACCGGCCATTGATTCTCAACCCCACAAGACAAGTACTCATGAGCGACTAGGAAAAATGTGGGTTCAGAAACAACAGTGGCAGCTACTCCTACGAAAGATGCGTTCTCGATGAAGAAAGCTCATCTAGCTTCGTCTATAGGATCATCTTATAAGATTTTTAGAATCACTATCGACTTTTCATTATTTTCCTATTTTTTTAATGTTAAGCTTCCATTTCTTTTTATTTGCATAGGGCAAGTAATGCATGACTAAGCAAAGAGAAACTGGTAAATCAATTTATCTTGTGATTAGAAAAACTCACCGTTCCATCCGTTCGGTGAGAGTGCAAGAGTAAGAGAGAAAAAGAACTGGAGTGAATTGAGGGAGAGAGGGAGCTAAAGCGAAGGGAATAAATAAAGAAGAAGTTGGAGTGAACGAAAGAGGGATTGAAGCGAGAGGGGGGCTATGCTTGCCGAATATATCAATGCTGGGAGGACTATCTTGTCTCAAATATTTGTATGCTAATATGAAATTAGCATTGGAATCTTGTTATTCTTCTTTTTATATACATAGGCATGGTTCTTCTAGAAGAAATCAAAAGTGAAATGCTTCATCCAATGCGGAATATCAAGCATTTGAGAATTCAGATCATGTGCAACACTCCGGGAGATGTTGATACCAGTTCTCAACTAACAGAAAACTTGAGGTAGATGTGTCCTAATTTAGAGATGCCGGTCGCTAAATTCTAACCCTACCATAAGAAGACGCCACCGGCCATCGATTCCGAACCCTACATAGACAAGTACGCATGAGCGACTAGGAAAAAGGTGAGCTTACAAACGGCGATGGCAGCTGTTGCTACAAGAGATGCGTTCTTGACGTAGAAAGCTCATCTAGCTTCGTCTACAAGATCATCTTGTAAGATTTTGTAGGATCACTACCAACTTTTTCATTATTTTACTATTTTTTTAATGTTAAGCTTCAATTTCTTTTTATTTGCATATGGCAAGTAATGCATGACTAAGCAAGGAGAAACCGGTAAAGCAATTTATCTTATGATTAGAAAAACTCACCCTTCCGTCCATTCAATAAGGATGTAAGAGTGAGAGAGAGAGAGGGGGCTAAAGTGAATTGAGAGAGAGAGGGAGCTAAAGTGAATGGAGTAAATAAATGAGGAGTTTGAGTGAACGAGAGACGAATTGAAGTAAGAGGAGGGCTATGTTTACTAAATATATCAATGCTATTGGGATTATCTTGTATCGAATATTTGTGTGCTAATGTGAACTGAGTATTGGAATCTTGCTATTCTTCTTTTTGTATACATAGGCATTGGTTCTTATAGAAGAAATCAGAAGTGAAATGCTTTATCCAATGTGGAATGTCAAGCATCTGAGGCTTCAAATCTTGTGCAACACTCTGGGAGATGTTGATACCAGTTCTCAATTAATAGAAAACTTGAGGTGGATGTATTCTAATTTAGAGACTCTGGTTGGTAGATCCTAACCCCTTCATAAGAAGACACCACCGGCCATCAATTCCAAACCCCACAAGACAAGAACTTGCGAGCAACTACGAGAAAGGTGGGCTTAAAAATGGCAGCGGCAGCTGCTTCTACAAGAGATGCGTTCTTGATAAAGAAATCTCGTCTAGCTTTGTTTACAAGATTATCCTGTAAGATTTTGTAGGATCACTACCAACTTTTTCATTATTTTCCTTTTTTTTTAAAGTTAAGCTTCCCTTTCTTTTTGTTTACATATGACAAGCAATGCATGACTAAGGAGAAACTAGTAAAGTAATTTATCTTGTGATTAAAAAAATTCACCGTTTTGTCCGTTTAGTGAGAGTGCAAGAGTGAGAAAGAGGGAACTGGAGTGAATTGAGGGAGAGAGGGAGCTGAAGCAAAGGGAGTAAGTAAAGAAGGAGTTGAAGTGAACGAGAGAGGGATTGAAGCGAGAAAAGGGCTATATTTGCTGAATATATCAATGCTATGTGGACTATCTTATATCGAGTATTTGTATGCTAATATGAATTGAGCATTGAAATCCTACTATTCTTCTTTTTATATACATAGGTATTAGTTCTTCTTGAAGAAATCGGAAGTAAAATGCTTCCTCCAATACTGAATGTTAAGTATCTGAGAGTTCATATCCTATGCAACAGATGTTAATACTAGTTCTCAACTGACAAAAAGCTTGAGATGGATGTGTCCTAATTTAGAGACGCTGGTCATTAGATCCTAACCCTACCACAAGAAGACGCCACCAGCTATCGTAACACCCAATAAAGCAATAAATAAATTACGGAACTTAACTCAGAATAATGAAAGCATCCACGGTGACGTTAGGTTACAAATCATATTAGCGCCCTAAATATGATTTTTAATTAACATGGAATTCACTCAATATTTTTTTGGATTTTCACTTATTTAAATGAAATCTAAACAATGTGCAATGCAATGCAATTGTTAAAAATGTAATTACGTACAAAGATATGTATATACTAAAATGACACGCGTCATGCGACCTATCATGCAAACTATATGTCACACAACTTTAATTATTTGACCTTACTTTAATGACAGGCAATAAATAGTGTAACTATCCTAATATATAAGGATGAAATTACTAAATGACGTGCAATAGATGAACCAATTTTACGTGACATGTGCACGATTTTTTTGTATTTTTTAATTAAAATTAGTAATGAAAATACCCAATAGTTAAACATGCCATTTAAATTAAGAAAAAGAAATTCTATTTCATTTTTTATTTCAAAAATTCGGAATAAATAAATTACCTAATTTTAACATGCAATATAATCTAAAAGCGGGTAATGTTATTAACAAAGATCAAATTAAATTCTATCTAATCTTTTCTTGAAATTTTTATGGAAATAATCAAACAAGATGATAACTATTCAACAAAATAATGCAATCCACTTATCTTATCTATTTAAATTTGGAAAGAGAATAAACCAGCAATCATATCCAAGTAATTAAGGATATCGATTTTCCGTTTAAATTTTAAAAAATGGTAAATCAACAATCGTATTCAAGTAGTTACAAGTAAAATGAAAGATTGTCAATGCCATTGGTATCGTATCTCATAATTAGTGATCGGATTGCCCAAGTTAGGAAACTTGGCTGATATTTTGGATCCTGTGGATACGCATATTTGCTTCAACATTTAACAAAAATAACAATCAATCAAAATAGCTAGGTAAATATTCAAATCAATTAAAGATAAGAAAATTACCTAATTTGAAGATCAATTTATGGGCTAGGGCGTGGGATCACGGGTCCCAACGGACATGGCTCGACGGCGGTGGGCGGCTCGCAGGCTAAGACAGCAGGACGCGTCTCAGGGACAGCAGGCTCACTGGGCTGGAATGGGATGCCTCGGTGCAGCAGCTCGGCTCGGCAGGCGGGGGCAGCAGCGGCAACCGGCGCCCCCTCATGGTGCAAGGATGGTGGCTCGTGGAGTTTGGCTCTCGGTCAAATCAAGGTGATGCTCGGCCAAGGTGTGTCGCTTGGTGGGCGACGAACCGAGTCAAAAACAGCGGCAACAATAATCGTTGTCGTGGAACTTGTTGGTCAGAAGATGGGACATCGAGGTTGAGCTGCTGGACTAGTGGGAATCGGTGACACGGGGGCTGCAACGTCTTCAAGACAAATCCACCAATGTTGTGACAATTCCTCTAATTTTCGAACTTCTAAACCGCGCACTAAAATGTTCCACCCGTCCCTTCTCGAATAACCTGCAACAAAATTCAATGAACGTCTAACGAAAGACTTGCTGTTGCTGGAGTTATCGCTACGAGGGTTATTGCAGAAGCGCAGCGGCTTCGTGCAAGGCGGGGCGACTTACTTCGTTGTTGATGTGTGGACTCGCGGTGCAGGGACCTCTCGGCCATGGGTCAGCAGGTCGTCATCGGGGCTCCACGGCTCAGGCGCCGGATGAGACACCGGAAAGCTGCGGAGCGGGCGAGGAATGATCTGGACGCAAACAAACAGCAGCAACGATCTGCAGGCGAGGGATTCGGGGACGCCGTGGATGGTTCAGACACGATCGTGCTGCTGCGGCGTCCCCTTACGCGATGAGGATTGGCCTGCAACGACATGGACACGGTGGAATCTGCAAAAGGCAGAAAAATCTGCTGGACTCAGGGCGCAGCGACGTGAACGCGAGGCTTGCTTTTTATAGGCTCCGCTCTAGGGCATTTCTTTCAAGAGCAAAGCGTTTTACTTCCAAATTATGATATTCAACTGAGGCAATTTTCTGAGTGTTTCCTCTAGTTGAATATTCATAGAATAATATGAATTATCTTCAATGCATCTTATCTAACAAATTAATTATTCACTGTAAATTTCCGCCGCACAGATATTCTATGGGCTTCGCCAAAATTACATTCTCTAATGGGCTCAGTCCAATTTATTAATTAAATTTGGAACCTTCTACCTAAGTCCATCCACCACTAGTCCAACAAATATTCATTTGAATGAAATATACTTCTAATGACTAAATGCAATTTAATAAAAAATTATTCCCTGATCTCTAATTTTCTAGACAATTATCTCTAGATGGTTTGGTAAAATTTAGGTGTCAACAAAGTTTAGGCATACTTCTCATTAAATGTTGTAAACGTTAGCCTCACTTGCTCGCTTCTCCAACGGTGCCCTAACAAACGCAACATAATTTGGTTATATTTCTTTTCCATCAACATATTGGTAATTAGAAAATCTCAATTATTCAAATATTATACAGAAATGGAAAATATATATGCACCGGACTCTTTGTACAAGGAATTTCATGAAACATAGCATATATTCTATAAAATTATAAGTTAGAATCGGTTTTCACATCTTTGTCCCCCATCTCCCACCGAAGGAAAAGGCCTTAAACAAACTTAAACAGAATTGCAAAGGAAGAAAATAAATAAATAACGTGTGATCACATGACGAGGCTTGGTCAGCTTTATCTAAGTAGGCCTAGTCTCGATAATTTATCAAAAACCAACCCCAAGTATATCCACATACTATCCAACTTGAATGCACTTGTTTGTAATCTCCCTTCCCCAGCAGTTTTTTCCCATGCTTCGTTTTATGAGGTAGATATATTTTGAGATTTTAAGCTGTTTTGGGGAAAATCCATTTTCTTTATTTTAAGCATAGATATTTTCTTACTGAAAATTTTGACCGAACCATAGGAAAATTTAGAGAATTAATTCGCCAAATACTCTTTAATTTTTTTTTTTTTTTGGTCGAAGAATACTCTTTAATTGAAACGTGACACTTTGGCGTGGAAAAAAACCGAAAGAAACAAAGACACGTTACATTTAATCTAGATTGTCAGATTCGATAGGACTTATAAGAACTCTTCCTCTTCAAATGTGCAAATCCAATTTATACATATAGTAATATCAATGAAATGGGTAGCGAAATTTTTTAAAATATATATCACAGCTCCCCCAGACAAAAATCTCAGTTTAAAAAAAATCACTAGAACTATTTAAAATCAAAGAAACCCATTAAAAATTGCTAGTTAATAATCCTGGTCCTGTCCATTCCTCCAATCAATTATTTTTGTTTTCCTTCTTTTCCTCTCATTTTTCTTTATTTTTTCTCAGATGCCTTTTGATTTTTGATTTATCATATGTACATGAACCCTAGCATTCTAACAAATCTATCGATGGTTTCCTCTCTCTCAATCCCAGATTCCTTGCATCTTCTTCGCACCACCCCCTTTTCTCTTTCTTTTTCGAGGGTTTCTTTAATTTAACAAAAAAAGCGAGCCACACAACGATGGAACTGCATCGCTGCGCCCCCTCCTCCTCACGGCAATTTGCATGTCTTCTTAGATGTAACATTCGCAATTGAATTACTTGTTGGCAAGGCCATGATGAATCTAACTAAAATCGGAAAGTTTGAAATTTCCGTAAGTATATTAATATTTAATTGATGTGTAATAAAGGGAAAAGATTATGTAGGCATAGTGTCCGGAATTATAAGAATGACTTATAACAGTCGACATGCCGACGTGGCGAATTGATTAGTTAATCCCGTTACGACAATTACACAAAGGGTCTTTACAAAAAAAAAAACAATTAAACAAAGGATTATCATATCCTGTACCTGACAAGTACCGGGCCGGGCCAGTGAACCCGAGGACGACCGACCCATTGACCCGATTCCCTCCTACCCGACCCGAATCGGCCGCTTCTTGACCCGCCGGTTCGTTTAAAACGGCCTCCTCCTCCTCCTCCTCCTCCTCCTCCGCCTCCGCCACCGATCGCCCCCGAAATTAAAAGGACTCGCATCGATCAGGTATCGCGCCAACCGAACATTGCGACGTAACGAAGCCAGCCTCCTCCCCAACATGGCGGCCCAGAGCGCCGCCGCGCCGCCGGCCCCACCGACCGCCGGCGCCGCGGTGGGGCACCGCACGGAGACGCCGCCGCCGAAGACCCTCCGCGGCCTCAACAAGCCCAAGTGCATTCAGTGCGGCAACGTCGCCCGCTCCCGGTAACCAATTCGATCCCTCCTCCCTTCATCGATTCCCCCGGTCGCTGGTCTCGAAAGGTGTCGCCTTTTTCCTCTCGTCGCGCCGTTTTTCTGTGTTGCTTCAGTGCTCGTGTTGCTGCGGTTTCGTGTTTGTTCTTCTTTTGTCTTGAGTGAGTTTGTTTGGAGACGCGGTGACGGCTTTGCCCGCGAGTGCTTTCGGTTGAAGGAGGCTCCGGATTCTGATGGCCAGGGGTGACCGCCCGCTCTCGTGAGCGGATGTATCGTTCCCGGCCGTGTGTATATGAGGATGCGAGTTCGATTTGGTGGACAGATTGGTCGCTGATGATGCCCGAAGTCGGCCGAAATTGTCGGGTCCCTTGGGATTGGGCTGAATCTGCAGGCAGCTGTTTTGCGTTTATGGCTGTTAGATGCTTGCTCATGTTAGTAATTAGGGTAGAGAAATAGGAGGTATCGAGCTCACGAAATGGATCGTGATTTGATAAGCTTACCTTAGGATTCCCTCCGACCGAGGTTCTTGCTTGTAATTTGGTCGGAAGGGCCATGTTCACGTCTGGAAGTGGAGAGCAGAATTGACTAAAATTCAAATTTTGATTTACGTAGTTCGTAGATATCCTATCTGGCTTACTTATTTTCGCCTGGTAAGAAGTTAGGGCTCTTCCAGTTGGCAATTATCACGATTTTGCGTCAAGGGCAATGTAGGAGCAGGTGTTTTAAGCAGAGAGCTCTTTTATGAGCTTTTATTTATTGATGCGTATAATCTCGTACACTTGCCCAGTATTAATTGATCATTTGCCCGATATTAATTGATCATTTGTGAGCATGGACATATCGCTAGCGAGATGGGTTATGTAAGACACTGCGATTTGACGGTTTTGGTAATGGTAAACAAAGAAAGGATTTAATTCCGTATTGAGGAAGTTAAAAGATTCAATTGAAAAGCAAAAAGAAATTAAATTGAATCACACAAATGATTTTACGTGGAGGACCAAAGTGTAGATTTACTGTTTAAGTCTTGCTCAAAATATTATGTGATAACAATTCATCAATCTGATACCCAAGGAATTATATGCATTTGATCTAGGTTTTTTAACCTTTATGTGACGTAATTCGAATTGATTGAGTTATAGGATTGATATGATCATGCCTTTAGCGATTCAATTTCTATACGATAAGGTGTACATTGCTCTCGAGAGTTGTATAGTTTGTTAGACATTGTAGGTTCTAGCTGTTTGTAACTTTTGTATAACAGAGGTAACCCCTTGGTAGTTTGGAACTTTCTCATATTGTACTTTCCTTTTGCTTTCAAGACTCAATTATAAACAAGTTCTACATAGATCCTTAAAGTTATCCTTGTTGGGAGGACTGATGATATCCAAAGCAAAATCATTTAATTATTACCAATCATGTGTGTTTCATGTCAAGATTATACAATATGTAATTTGCATAATTTACCCTTCATATGGGCAATACAATCATTTAAAGTGAAATAATTGTGTCTCCTTATGCCGTTAAATTAAATATGGCAAATCTCATTGCCATACGCCACAGCGTGGATTGTGAAGTTTTGGGGACATTGAATTAAACCAAGCCTAAATCTTATTTCTCAAACTTGAGCTTGAACATTTGCAAATTGCTTTATATTGACATTGTTCCACTTTCTATGTTGAGATAATTATAACAAAAATATGTATGAGTGGCTGGAGTCCTCATCGAGAGAGATCACAAACGCACTTGATACCCCATTTAATATATTTTGGAAAAGAGTAGTGGGTATTCATTGTAATATCTGAGGTTGTGATTTGCCTATTTTGAGAGCGTATTAAATGTCTGGAAGTGCTTATTATGTTGACCGACTGAACCATAAAATACTGATGTAGTTCAAACGTATATCACACCGATGAGTTGTCCAATCATGCCTTGATATAGCTAGCGGGTAGTGTTGGCAAGGAAATCTGCGCACCATTCTGTCAACAGTGACACAAAGGGAATTATTGTGCTTTGATTTTGAGAATGTGGCGATTCTTTCGAGATTTTGAAACAACATCTATCTCCCCTTAATCTCCGTTTTGATCTGTTGAGGTCATTGTGTAGGTGTCCTTACCAGTCATGCAAAAGTTGCTGCTCCAAAGCTCAAAATCCCTGTCATATTCATGGTATGCTACTTTTCAAATATTTAGATTCTATTTAAGGTATTGTTGCCATTCATGTGTAGGGATGTGTTTAAGGATTTAGGATGCTAATGCTGCTTGGATGATGTTGCTTGATAGTATCCCGAAACATACATCCTTCTCTGCGCTTCTGAGTTTTAAATGTAACAATGTTTGCATGGGCAGTTGGGTTTAAATATTAAAATGGTATGCTGGATACCACAACATTTTTCGATGGGACAGAAGATAACATTTATGATTAGGAAGGTGTACATTGGCATTTGACTCTACGATGCAAAGATAATGCTTTTTCTATGTATTTTCTTGTCAGAATATTTACAATATGGAGATGCCCTTTATGTTGTAATTTGTAAAGTAGAGAATTTATTGGACTGTCTATAAATCATAACAAAAATAAATCTAGCATGTCCTACAGAGTTTTTTTTTTTCCTTTCCATGGTCACGCTACTCTATGTCTCTAATTTTGGGTATTAAATACATGTTTCTATGTAGCAATGACAATCTTCTATTTGAGATTTTATATAGATATGACAGAGCCCACTGAGTTTGACGTGATGAAAACTGAGAAGTTCGTACTTCATATCCCACTTTATGTCGTTTAGACTGCTGGTATTATAACTGCCGTAAGTGATTAGTCATTGTCCCAGTAATTGATGTGGTGCATTCTGCATCAATCTATCAGAAGCAAGTGTCAAAAGTGGACTGAAGAAAACTTTTACTTGTGAAAGATGCAGTTTATCAATCATTAATCTGTATATCCTCTGACGTTTATCATGAGCAGGGATTTGGCACTATCAAAATTGTCAATTCAGCCGTGATCTTATTTGATGATATTTGTTTATGGGAAAGGAGAAGTAGGTAGAAGAAATGGTTCGCATGTTTGCTTTAGTAGACATGTGCTTCATCACATATGACACTTTGGCCAAGTAAATGCCAAAGTTGGGTGAACTTGCTATGCAGAAGTGAAATTTGAGATTTGTGAATTTGTTTGCAAAAGCTTACGATGGTATTTTCTTTTGTCATGGCCATTTATCCCTGATGTTGCCATTCTCCCTAATTAGACATTAGAGGTTCTCTGTTTCTCATGATCTATTGCATTGTCTTTAGTACTTACTTGCCACTCATGCAGTTTTGAAAGCCAATGCAACTTTTCCAGAGAAGACCCCACCTTCAAACTCCCCTATATTTAGTCAGCAGGCAACTGAACCATCTTCTTCAGGGTAAGTTGTCAGTGTGTATCACCAATGGATGCACATCATCTGCTTTGTTGAAGTTTCAGCTCTAATTGCTCATAGTATAAGTGACTTGTTTGCTGTAGTTCTTATTTTTCATATTCATCCAATAGAGATACTTACATTAGTTAGACATTTAGTTCGGCCCTTTTTAGTTCAATGTGACTAAAAAATATGCCCATTTTCCCATGTTTAGTTGATCATAAAGTAAATTTCTTGGTGGATGCACTATAGATGAACATCTAAGTGCGAAGTTATATTCAGATGTAAAGGAGATGCTGCTTCACTCAGTGGTTTGACATTATCGTCACAATGTGGCTTTACTCAGGGTGTGATTTTGTTTCAATCATGTTCTTAGAGATGACTTTTTTATTTTATTATTGAAACGTGAAATTTATATTGGACAGGGTTGGTTATGACTTAATATAATTTTGTAGGACTGGCAGTTATACACAGTTAATGTCTGAGGAAAAATCGTGGTCTTGAAAATGATCCATCAAACAAGGCACATAAACTTGTCACTTTCGTAGTAAAAAACTGGAATTTTCAATCTCCATGTCAGACTTTAGTCTGTCAGGGCATGTTTACTGCAGATAAAGAAATAGTAGAATGTGAGATTTGATGCCCATCATTATGTATGATGACTTAGGTATTCTTGGTCATGGTTTAGACGTGCCTTCTTGGATTCACTTTTATTTTCAATTTTTTGCTTAATCAAAATTTCCTGGCGCACACAATATGATTTTTTTTAAAACTCAAAATATTCAAAACTTCACAAAATGCAAATGTAGACATGTAGATTGGCTTATAATATTTCCATAATTCTTTGAAATTTGTGCAATATTTTCAATTTTGGTGGGAAAACAAAGTAGTACAATTTGCTTTTACTGTAGCTCAAATAAACAGGCATGGACAAGGACAGAGTCCATCAGCTTACTGGGCATGCTATCTTTCAAGCTTGTTATTTGTCGACATCCTAAAGCAATCTATTCACTGCTTTAAATGAAAGCAGCAAAGTTTTAAGTAGTAAGTTGTCACACTTTTTCACCAAATGACATGGTTGTCAGAATCAGAGGATCTTGGCTGTGTTATTTGACTGTATTTAAGAAGTTAAACTGAAATGTAACTTCTTATGTGGACTAAACTGTTGGAAGTATTCACTTAGTTCTCACAAATTCTTTCTTTGCTTCATTTTCTTTGCTTGTCCAAAGTTTTTCCATTGTCACTATATTTGTAAAAACTTGAAATGATTTGTACCTTTTATAGCTGCTTGATTAACCTATTTTGCATAAGTTTCCAATTCACTGACTTGCTTATAGCATAAGTATGTCGTCTGGGGATAAATGAAATGTGATTAGAATTGCTTCTTTGTGGCTTTCTTTCAGGAGTTCACTGAGAGTTGCATCTCTTCGGCAACTATCCAACAATTTTGCCCAATTCAATAATGTGCAAATGCCATTGCGTTCTAAGAAGCCATTAACCAGAAAGGTAAGCATGATTGAAGCTCTGTAAGTGTTGAATCTTTGTTAGATGTCCGCAATACATGTTCTTCATTGCGAGAGCTTTTTCAGGATGCTGCGGCTATAAATGAATGGAGATTTGCCAAGTTAAAGGAGTTCAAGGATCGGCATATCGAGGTAGAGAACGAATCTTTTGACCGATATATGCAGAATGTTGGCCTACTAGAAGAGGTATTTGCTTTGGAGTCACTAGCCAAAGGTTTTGGCCAAGATGAGTCCTCCACATCAATATCTAGCCCCACTTGTGGGGAGGAGAAGAGCATTGTCTTCTCAGAGATGAAACTGAAGCTAAAAGCAAACCCAGTTAGGAAGGAAAATTTGAGAAAGAGGATTCACAGTGTCATTGATCAAGGGTTGAGGAAACTTCAGAAACTCGAGTTGAATAGTCAGGCAAATGACTCAGTTGCCCAAGGCGAACTGAATAATAGACCCAAAATAAAAGGTTTCCAGGTTGAAAGAGCTTTGATTATCCGTGATCTAAACGAGAAGCTGAACAAAGCACGGAATGAGGAGGATTTAAAATCTTGCTTGGATATGCAAGCCCAGTTAATTAGTCAGCACGTGGGGTTGGGGGAAACAGTAGCAGAAAACACCAAGCCATCCCTGCCTGCACATTCTGCTGGAGATGATAAGAAAACGGGGTCTGGATCTGCTTTTTCTTTACCGAAGTCTGTATGTACTGCTGAGATTGATCAACAAACTCTCCACATCATCGGTGCTCACTTTTCTTCTCTTGAGCAGATAGAAAAACTATAACATGATTCAGAGGTAGGACACTGGCCAAAGGCTGAATTTGAGGATGGAGTAACATGGCATTTTTATTTGTTGTACTGGAATCGGTTCTGTTAGGTAGTTTCATGTCCAAGCGCCCTTTTAGATTCTCCTCCCTGTTCTTTATGCTGCAGATAACTATGTTTTGAGGGTTATTGGCACCGATGTAATTTAGTGTCGCAAACTCTTTCTGCATACATTAGGTCTATTTAGTTTGCATATGATAGGTTTGGATGCATATGTGGGGAATTGCTCACACTTTGCGGCAGGCCACAGATTGTTCATTCTACACCAAACTTGCCATTCCTATACTTTGTGCTGTGTGCTTTGAATCTATGGTGGACTGTCCATGAAGTGAAAATTGATACGAATGAGCTGGTCCGGGCTTGTCTGATGGGCTCAAGAAACTTCTTCTCGATGGGTGATGTGCAGGTAACATAGAATCTTGTGTGGGTTGGGTTGCCGAACTTGGTGTAAGTGGGTTGAATTAGTACCAAATAGTTTTTTTTTTTCTTTTAATTCTCTTCCAAAGTCCGAAAATAAAAAGTCTTCCTCAATTATATGAACACGTGGTTGCCTAATGCCTATCACGTACATTTTCTAGGGAGCATTATGTCCTACCAAACGGAAAATGAAATTGGAGGAAGAAAATTGGTAGTGTGATCATTGTATGCCTGCTCAATTTTCAATAGCCTTTTATTGAAATCTGGAGCTCAGGTAGACGCACCACAATAGGCATTTCAACTGCCACCAGAGGAAGGGAGAAAAAAATAAGCATAGAATAAGAAAAAAGAAAAAAAAGATGGAAAGCTTAATCATGAGATGGCCGAGCCCAGTCCTTTGTAACACACGTCTTCAGTTCAAAGTGAAATCAACTCAAGCTTGAATTCCTCGTGCTTCGTTGGAAAGATTCCAAAATGGGCTCTAAAGGCAAAATAACATAATGACGAAGAAAAATTCCATTGTTGGGAATTCTCTCTCTCTCTCTCAAAGCTACTTTCAACCATTTTAGCATTGGAGGTTTTTTATGGGGATGGTGCTTTTCTTTGCTTTATTCTCTTATATATGCTTCTCAACCCAACACCACCTTTCTTGGTGGATTTCTCTTTTCTCTATTTCTGTCACCCAAACCCCTCAAAACGAGGCTGTCAAATGCTTTCAGTTTCAATGGCCCTGCCCATCTCAAGTTCTCCACTTGACTTTTTCTTTCTCCCTCGAACAGCTTTTTTCTAAACCTTTACATCAAACCCCATTATCTCAGCCGCTCATTTCAACCTTAGATTTCAGACTAGTTATGAAGGGAATTTTGGTTCCTCATGCTCTGCACTGTTAGCCACAGAGAGTTGAATCCACTAAAGTTACGCAAGATCTCGATGAGATCATCGGAAAAGATTCCACATCTATCTTGGTGGCAATTCCAAGTCGATGTCTAAAGCAACACTCAAGCCCCCCACTTTAGACCTCGAGATGTAGATACATATTTTGCTTTTGCTACCACTTTATTTCGCTTAACAAGCGTAACAAAGAGAGAGAGAGAGAGAGAGAGAGAGAGAGACCTCTCAAACGCATGATGGAACTTTGTTTGGAGACACCCAGGAAAAGAATAGATGGGTCACAATGCAGGTATTGCCCCCCCAAAATAGCGCAGGAAACTATTCCAACGTAGCAATTCAACCATGTGAGATCGTACCATTATTATTATTAGATGAATAATGATGTACACCCTCCTTGGTCCTCGGTCCTCATCACACCCCCTATTCAATGAGTCCATCAGATGTTACACAAAGTTGAAGTCTGACCAAAAGCGTTGCAGGTGATGGCAATAACTATGGGTAAAAAGCAACGCCAAAGAGAACATCACATGGCCCTTGGTGATTTCCGGGCTCCTCTTATAATGTGCTTGGATATATATAATAAAAACAAGCTTTAAAAAAAATTAAAAATGAAAATAATAAAAGCTGATGGCTATCAAGAGAGCTGAAATTGGGCAAAGGATGTATCATCCTTCCGTGATTCCAATGTCTTTCTTCGTTAGTGACTATTGGATAGATTGTATTCATATGTCATTGAAGTTATTTGCAAGATATCTATCGTGTTCTGTCAACTTCAATATAAATCTATCATCCAATTTGGTACAAGATGAGATGAGACCAACCATAATATTTGGCTTCCTTTCTTTTCGAATAATTTAAATGATAAGAGTCATATTTTATCATCTTGACCGTCTGATTAAGAATTAACTTCATTGTACATATTCACCTTGGCAAGATTAGCAACTCTATTATGTCTCTCTCTATGTTCACCTCTCTAGAATCATGTCGCATATCATCACAAAAAATTCAAAGACCTTTGAATTGTGGATAGAGATTTGCTTCTCAAAGTTGCATCCCACCTCCCCTTCCCTTTATGATTTGTGATCAGATCGAGTTATTTGACATCTTTATCGTTTAACCCAAAAAAATTCATGTTCACTGCACCAGTTATGAGTATTATTTTTTTAATCAATTTATGTATTTAACTCTGTTGCTCTTTTCAGTGAAGTCGTGTAAGTTTCCAAGAGCTTTCCTCATTTTGGTGGGACAAGTTTAGGTGCATCTCGTGACCTCCCATCCATCCTTATTGTCAAATGTCAATAAGATCAGCGGGAATTAGACAAAAAGTTTAGCCTGCCTTCCTTGCACAAATTCTGATCAATCAATGAAAACGAAAGCCAAAGCAATCTTCTTTTTTCCATAAGTTGACCAAATCAATCTCCCCGAGTTTTAAGGCACTTCAAGATGGATGGTCTGAATCATCTCCTTGTTTTCATTGAAACAGAAGTTTGGATATGTTCAATTCACTTCTGAGGAAAAAACAAATTAAGGGTGTTTCAATGTCTACCGTCTGCCATTTGATCATCATCGACGTGGCCATTCATATAGATCTTTTTCCAGCTTAGTAGTTAATGAAGTTAAACCATTTCAGCCCGAAACTTTTCTAAGGATGTCAAGTCACGAGCACCGGCATATAATGGTCTGCTGTCATTGAGGATAGCGACAGGAAAAACATGACTCTTTCGGATTAGTTGGGCAACTTTGGATGCTATTCCATATGTAAGCAGATAATTTATTTTTGTTATTAAATATTGCCTCACATGGTCCCATACTTGAGGCTTAAGGCCTTCAACAGCTGCAATTTGTCCTTCCATCTCACCGATACAAATAAATAAATAAATAAATAAAATAACGTTTGTGATGATGAAAGGGGTTGAATCAAGAAGGGTTACTTAAGTTTGAGTGCTTCATTGATAATTGGATTTTCTGAGATGGGGTCAATATAAGCAGGTGGGACGCTAGTGATTTGTTCCTTTGATGGTTCTGAGAAGACACCCAAACAAGAGCTTCCAAACATCCCTTAAGTTTTCTCTCAGAGGTTACATCCAAATTCATGTGACTAGTCATTCGATTCACACGTTAGATCAGCATATAGTAATGTTAAAAGCACTAATCTAATTCGTGGTTAAATATATATATTAGATCGACATAAGATAACCTTCCAAATAACAATAAGATAAATGGGACCAAAACGAAAATAGCAGAGACTAGTATGATAATAATCCTATCGGTCACGTCAAGCTCATGTCATGGAGGTACTCTTCAGACTTGTTTACCGATTCCTTTTCTCTTTTGTCAATTCATGTATAGTTTTTAACTTTTAATTAGTGTAGAGCTATTGGGTTCTGGATTGTAAAATCGGTTTATGTATAGAGGGCATCAGATAAAGATGGCAATAGAGGGCTTTTCCTTAGATTACAAACTTTGACCAAACACAAGAAATATGTAAAGAGAAAATTGTCCAGTCTTTGCTTCTGTGGCTAAGCAATTGTCCAAAAGGGTTCTTTATTATATTGGACAGCATCTGAGAAACGTTATGTTCCATGAATCGCTTGAAGAGCTCATGACCAACTGAGAAAAACAAGCAACCCTCTTTATTTTACCTGAAGTTGGTGATGCAAAGGATGATCATTTTGACCCAACAACAGGAAGTGGGTGGTCATCAAAATCTGATCACAACTGTGGATGATAAGAGGAAAGGAGGGAAGCAACACGGAAGGCAAAAAGAAGATACACCTCGAAGAGATTGTTCGTCCAAAGGAAAATCCCTATTGCATATGCAAACTCCAGTTTAGTGCAGTTGAATTGGTGTATTTCCAGCTTAAGAATTGGAATTTGTTGATTCTAATCCTACTAACCGTATGCAAATTACTTTAAGCTAGAGCCATCTAAAGTTGGGGCTTAATCGATTCATGGGGTTTGCAACGTGTTTCATGGGTTTCAAATGATCAGATCTCCATGTCTATGCTCCTAGATTATGAAGAAAAATTATCCATGTGAATTACGCTTGACGTCAAAATTTAATAAATTTGGCATTAATAGGTAGCAAGTTAGTCCGAACACGTCTGAAAAGAATTGAGAAGAGGGTATAGACAAGAAAAACTTTATAATATGCACACAAAGAAAGAAATAACATAGAAAAAAAAAACATGGGATGAAGTCAATAGCAGATGTCATTAACTTATCTATCTAAATATGCGATGATGCTATGATTCTTTTTTTTTTTCTAATCTGGCCAACACAATAATGCTATGATTCAAACAAGGCACCTATAAACTCTCGCCAAAAGTATAAATTGTATAAAGAAAAGAAAAACGCCCCTACAAGCCTACAATTCAAAAGATTGAGCTGTTGGAGTGATCTGTGCTTTTCTCTTCTTCTTTTCTCTTGGCCATTCAATCACATTCATGACGAGACACCATTAAGGACAGAAAAAAGAAGCAACGAGATTAGAAAAAAGAAAGCATGATCAACCGACCAAAGTTCATGCAGGTAAACTTTGCTAGCACAGGCGCGGCAATGTCAGCCACGCTTTTGAAGACGCATCATTTGTTGTTTAGCCATGAGATAAGCCACCCCTTAATCTCCTTGGCTTCTTCCTAACTAGGTCGAGGCAATACAAATTTTTTATTATACGGTCAATGCTACAAGCACTTGGCGTTCGGCAGAGCCTATCTGGCCATCTACCCCCACTGATTTCACAGAAGCTACTCTTCTGGTTTAAGACCAAATTAAAATAAGAAAAGAAAACACCCAACCTTATCAACAAGATTGATCACATGTAGCACGCCACAACATTAATCATAATTATCCTTGTCTCGTATCATCTCCATTTTGTGCTAATCCTATTATTCTCTTGTTCTTTTCAATGCCTTGAGTCAGAAGCTGCAAAAGAGATGCCAAAAGGATAATGAAAAATCCTCATATCTTGAATCTTACATTAATGGACAGAGAAATTAAAGTAAGAAAATTCAGAGGAAGAGAACAAGATGCGGTGCAAGACATGCCGCCATTAGATACTTCATGTCTCACGTGCACAGAAGCATGGCATGCTTTCACCTCGAAATAATCACATGGGTAAAAATAAAACCCGGTAGGCCTCATCTTGCATATCACCTCTTGTCTAATTGTGTGCTTAGGTTTCAATCTTTTCCATATTTCCCCATAGTCAAAAAGAATAAAATAAAATCGGCAATATATGTTGCAACAAAAACAAATTAAGAGGTGATGAAGAGGGTACCAAATCAAAGTTTGTGTGAGAAAAAATAAAAATGAAAAATCTCTCAATTCATAATAGAGATAGAAGCTAGATGAGGAAATAGGGCCCCTCCTTCTCAAATGCAATGAAGACAAATTAGATGGCCAATTTATTAATTTTGGCGTGTCAAATTGGGTCGGGTACTGATGTACCTGCCATAGTACAATATAAGCTTCAGCCCAGATGCAATTGAGGTGGGCCCAACCACGCCTTACTTCATTTTTCTTCAATTTTTTTTTTCATTTTTTTTTCAATTTTTGTGAAAGGTCAATTTTGCCTTTCCAGTCTTCTTTTAGCTACTTTCACATATGCTCTCCATGAAGCATCAAGACTCTAAGAAAGGGTTACCTACATGCAAGGTAATCTCATATGCATCACATCTTCTTCTTCTTGTATCCTTTGATTGTCAGACTTTTATCATAATTCCGAATTGAAGAAGCTAAATGCAAAGTCAATCCGATTTCTCTCTGTATGGGATAATAACATCTTCATTAATTCTATAATTAAAAAGGGAAAAAAAAAAAGAGATTGAGATATAGGATTACCTGAACGCAGGAATTTTATTAGGATCTTTTTCTGAATGTGGGCCTTCAGAAATTACTTTGAAAAGTTTCGAAAAATTGACATTATTATATGTGGAAATAAGATTAGTTTCGGGTTCACATAACATCACATAACCTTTGAATTTTTTATTGTAGGCCTGGTAGTGGGCATCTAGCTCGCAAAGCATGTATCAATATCAAAGGGCACAAGGGATGGTTGGTAAGGACAGGAACAGGACATTTCGATTTTAGTCCTTTGCTGTGGTAATAATAGTATCATATGGACCTTTTTTTTTTAGCTTGGGGTCCACGATTAATGAGGAGACCAGCCTTGGACAGGATCTGATTAGATTTGCTATATATAATGACATGCACTGTTACGATAAAAATTTATTATGAAGGGGCAATTTCCATTTCAAAACAACAACTTTAGGGGAAAAGGGTTTTTAGTTGCTGGACAATGACACGAACATTTTGAAGAGATCAAGATGCACGCGAGACGATAAGTGAAGGGTCCAAAGCAACGTTTTCATTTTCAACGAGAGCATGATTGAGAGAATAGCAAATTGGTAGGAGCTAAGAAAGCTGCATGAGATGTACTCCATTATATATACATGCCGTACCCTAATATTTTTCTGCGGTATAGTAGACATGAGAATTAGAGCATACGCAAAATTATACTAATCGGTAAAATAGTATCGATCGATTGACTTACAATAAATATTAATTGAAAACACATATGCAGTACCTTTTTTTCCCGCACAAGAGCTATGGAACACACATGAAGCAACTTTAATACTAAAACTTCATTACTGAATTATTTGATGCTCTTTAGTAAACTTCCTCTCGCTTTTAAGTGTATATCATGGGTTGAATCCTAAGTACAAAGTAACAACTTAGGAGTCCTACCAATTCCTCGTTGTTGTTATACAATTTAATCTTAGCAGATATTTTGTTGTAAGAAAACATATGAGTTATCGATAGAGACTAAGGTCCCTTGTGAGCATCGATTCCCATCAATCGCTTGATCATACTCATTTTATTCGATATGCGATTTGATTCATTTAACTATCCTTCAAAGCTATTTAGAGGCTCTAGCCCCTTCATCGCTTGAGGGGAACCTTTTGCCCATATGTAGTATCACTCTTTTAGCGCTAATCATGTATGTTTGATTAAAGGGGGATGCATGTGATTGGAAACCCAAAAAAGCAAAAAGAACCCAATTAATAAATTCTCGTGAAAAGAAGAAGATTGCTAAGGACATAAAAAGGGCTAGGTGGGATAAGATAGGGCAATTTCCTCCATCTTCCTTCTTTTTCACCCACATACATCAATTATTTTACTAAGTTTGGTGGGTAGGAAGAAGGAGATAGGGATATGTGCGAAATTAATTAAGGAGAGAGGGAGATGAGGAAGGAGAGAAGATAAATGTCAACACCAAGAAAGAGGGCAAGGCATAGGCATTGTATGTATGACACAACGTGGAGGCAAAGCAAAGGAAGATTCTGACACCATTTTGGTTTGAATCTGAAGGTGGTAGTGTTGCGTGGGGTAGGAAGTTGCACAGAGAGTGACTTTGATATATATAATAGTAGTCCAAGCCCACAAAAACTAAGAAAAAGCAAAAAAGAAAAAAGAAAAAAGAAAAAAAGAAGAGGAGATGACTTTGATGGCACAATTCATAATGGGGTTGAGGTGGGGATGAATATGGATACGTGTGGAAGAAGAGGGTGATTTTTTATTGACCAAATCCTGGCCACGACAACTCTCACCTTCTTCTTCTTGTTGTACTATTTTCCACAGGCTTAGACTAGGGAAATGACAGAGGTAACAAAGTTAACATGACGTGTTTGAATTGACATTTTCCTCTCTTTTATTCAAGTATTCAAGATTTGGTTTTTACTCAATAAAATAGTGAACACTGTGCATATTTAAAAATCAATATGAAAGACATTTAAAGATCGTTTATGATCATATGAAAAAAAAAAAAAATTCTACAGATAAGTCAACAAATTAGGTTTTTTTTATTTTTTTTTATTTTCTCCCTTTTAACGACTGAAGGGTGATATTTTGTATAATTTATAACATTTAAAATTTGTCAAAAGATTCGAATATTGATAATTAGAGTTGTTTGGGGTTTTATTTTCCAAAATTTATATTTTCTAACTTTCATTTTCAAATTTTAGAGAAAAGATAGAAAGTAATTAAAAGGATGATAAAAAAAGGGACTAACATCGTTTTGTATTAATAAAATTCTTTTTTCACTTAAGGTGTGTTTATTTCGCAAAAATGAGTGATTTGGAAAATATTTTTCTAAAAAAAATCACTTGTATCACTTACAAAATGAATAGAAAAAATATTTTCATCGTTCATCAAAATATTTATACATAAATTATTATTCATAATAAAAATATTTTTCGTTGATTAATTATTTCTAACGATAGAAGCAATAATTTTTACGAAAATATTTTTCGAAGCGAAACAAACAAAGCATTGGTCGTGTTATACACATTAATGTAGTTGGTAGAGGCGTGAATGGTTTTCAGCTTAGCAACCAAAACATACATGTTTAAATTTAACCAACTATGTGCAAACTTTTCTGTAACAAGGCCATCAGCAACTTTTGCAGTCCAAAAGTCTGGACTTCTTCTAGCGGTTTATGTGGCTCGCACTATAATTCATGTATTTTCAGGCAGCCGAGTCTTTGATCCGGTACCCCTCGATTATGAAAAAAGAAAAGAAAAGAGAGAGAACAATATGAGTTAAACAGAAATAAAGCATTTCGAAACAAGATGGTTTGCCAAGAACGAGATGGTAACTTTACATGCATTGCAAGCATAGCAAGCCTTCTTGGTTCTTTTTATCCTCTAATTTCTAAAACAAAGAAATAGTTATAGCACAAGTTTAACTGAACGATGGCCACTTGAGGGGGTTTCAACCGTCATCGTCAAGTCATGCCAACAGAGCGAGAGATGAAAGAGAGATGCGAATTGTAAAGCTTTGCAGACTTTCTTCTCCAAAGACATGGAAGTTGGGTCTAACAATTATTTCGTTTTTCACACGACAATGTTGACAAAAAACTATGGTCAGGTTTTCGGACATGATGGGAGAGCCCCACATGACATGAATGGAGAGAGATGCCTCAATATATGCGAAAGTAGAGATATTTTATTTCGTTTTTCGTTTTTCACTTTTTCACATGCAAAGTTCCCAAAAATGGACAACTGATAGGGTGAAAAAATTGGGGAAATATGAAGAAAAATGAAAAAGGAGATGCAGAGATTTTGATGTAGCTATGGGAAAAGACATTATATCGTTTCGGTTGATGTGTTGTGCGAGGTTTGATGGATTCTTACGCAGGAAAAGAACGACTCGTGAGAGAGACTGAGTGTAGCCTGCTTTTTAATTTGTGTTCTTTTTGTTTTCTTGCGTGTGTTCTTATTCGACGCGTGAACTTTTACCTATGAATGCCTCTCTCGATTTCCTAGGGCCGATGTACATGACTTCTTCTTTTCTCCTGCCCTAGACCATAGGATAGAAACTGCCCGTTGTGGCGATCGGAGAGAGAGAGGACCTTGTGTCAAGTTGGTTAAGTATCAACAGGACGATGCGCCTAAGGAAGTATGGTCGTGGACCCAACTCCTAGTGAAGGTGAACTTTCTTTTATTTTTTCAGGGGTCTCCTGTTGGCATATTACTCGGTTGCAATGCGATGGAATGACAAGACTACACAATTCAATGGGACTCTACGGGGACGTCCAAAGTAGAAAGAGAGAGAGTTATCCGGACAAACTTGATTGTAAATTAATCAAATTACTTAGCCGATTCAGTAGCACGAGTGGAAAGGGTTGGCTACTAAAAAACTCATGGAAAACTCAAATTTTGGACAAATTAGTTCTTTATAAACCCGTTGATTTTCAAATCTAGAGCTAAATTGAGTTTATGATTGGAATTTGCATTCCATTTGTTCCATCAAATAGCACATAAATGAGTTGTGGAGATCTTCCTATTAAACTAAGAAATTAATTAGCAAAAATTCAGCATGGTTACGATACAAGATCTTCTATAAATTAGCATAGAGATAACTTATTAGATGGAATATCCATGAGCCGATCATTCAAAGATATTTTCTTCAATTTGTTTGTATTCGGGTTTCATATTAATTAAATTGTCATCTGTATGTTCAAGCATCATGACCATAGGAGGTGATATCTCTCTCTTCTTAATTGACTACATAATTAAAAACAAATTGAGATAATTGCACTAGCCTAATCACCTATAAAATTTTAAGTTTGAGGAATATTTTTAATTAACCTTCATGCTGTGGGACCAAGAGCTCTCATTTTTACGATACCACGTTGCGCCTTAATTCGCTAGTGAGTAGTGACCGCATATTAGGGAATGCTTGACATACTTCCGTTCTTTTTTATACAATTGGCAGTACCATTTTATATTTGACTTCTAGTTCATTTGGCATTGACTTGTAACTTTTCAAAACCATATATTAAATTCAAGCACATATTAGATTTATTGGGGATGTATAAATGTATGTATAAAGTTAGCTTTTTTTTCAACAGTTTAGTTTTTAGGAAAATAAGCGAATATACCCGGAGGTAATATTTAGTTAGATCTAGAACTCACAAGTCACAAAGACAAGGCCTACCGCATATAAATCACTATCAGACCAAACCTCCTAATGAATTAGGACCGTCCATCTCAATATATATTCTACAATATGAGGGTGTCAAGAACATTTGAATTAGGGGATGAACGTACCTTCTTTCTAATTATTTTCCGACAGTTTTCCTTTTTCAAGAAAAAGGTGGATGCAGAAATTTTTTTAGGAAATCTGAATTATTGAATAATAATTATTGGTTATTAAGAAAACTGAATTATTGAAGAATAATTATTAATTATTCAGTGTTCAGATGCTTTTCCATTGACCCTTTCTCCTTGTTCTGCTTTTCACACGACAGTCTTTCTCTCGAACCGGTGCATATATTTCCTTCAAATCGTGCATAAATATATAAATAATTAAATAGATAAATAAACAAAATGAAAAAGGTAGTTTGCCTTGAAGGAGTGCATGGAGGGAAACTGAAAACGTGGAAGTTTCATGCTCTTTGTCGATCCAAATCATTAGTAAGTGCATTAGGATGCTTTAGCCCGAAAACTAAATAAATAAAGAAACTAGGATCCACACACCAACAAATTGCGTGCACTCATACATTCATATATCCGTACATACATACATATATGTACATAAGTTCTCATAGTTTGATAGTATTGGAACTGGAAGCATTTTAAACCTGAGAGCAAAAATTCATCAATAATAATTAATCAAAATAATTATGGTAAAAATATTTTTTGGTCACATGTAGTCTTGTAAAGAAAATATTCACTTATTGATAGTTTGAAATTTTTATGAGATCATTGTCAACTATTCTAAAATTTTAAACCATTAGATGAATATGTTGAAAAGATATATATGAACCTAAAAAGATCTTAACTCAATACATTTTGCTCTAATACCATATGAGATTTTTATAGAATATTGTTGAACTATTCGAAAAGTTAAAGCTATTAGATGGATATGTGATATAATATTTAAATATTCTTTCACATGAAATGACTTGGGTTTACTAAAAATGAAAAATATACACATGTTAGTGTTTAAACGCTACTTACAAGTTATGGCGATAATCTTTTTTGCCGTCTCAAGTATGAAAGAGAAGACTATTCAACTTTATTCGACTAAACAAAGTTGGGCATTTCTCTCTCATTGAGAGAAGTAATATTTCTTGAAGTGTAAAGGGGAGTCTCACATATATAGGCATATATGGATTAGATAATGGAAATGATCTTAAATATGAGGAAAGGAACTTGTGGTGCAATTATTTCGTATAAAATGAATAATTTGAAAAATATTTTCTTAAAAACAATCTATTATATCACCTATAAAACTAGATGAATGAATAATTTTAATATCTAGCTATAAATTATTATTGATACTAAAAATATTTTTTATTAAATAATTATTTTAAGCAACATAAAAGATCATTTAAAAAATTATTTTATAAATTATTTATTTTTTACGAAATAAGTAGAGTTAGGTCACTTATAATTTCCTTTCAAAAGTTGAGAGAAAAATGGGAGGAAACGTGGCGATCTCTCTCTTTTTTCTTTTTTTTTTGGGCAGAATTACTCTTACTTTCTTTTCAAATGTGAATAAGACAAAAGATAGTTAATGTCTATTCACAAAACTAATATTCCCATTCATCATTTCCACCATCCGAGTACACGAAAGGTTCGCCCCTCCTGCTACTGTCGGTCCCCCTATGTCTTGACAAATTATAGAGAGAGAGAGAGAGAGAGAGAGAGAGAGAGAGAGAGAGAGAGAGAGTCCTGTATTAATGGAATATCGGTTCCTTTTTACGTGTCGAAAGGGATTATTGAATTGGTCGTGCCTCGTGGAACGTAGAGTGGTCAGAAATTCAGAAGGCGGTTTCAACCATCGTGAGCTCAGATGGTTGGCTTTGCATCGCCATCGCAAATCGCTAGCTCTCATTATCTTCCAGGGATTATATTCCGAGAGATCGCTTTCTCTCTACGTGTACAAGATGCGTATGTATATCTGTACATGACCCACATAGGGGTGCTTAGGCATCGGAAAAGAATATCTAGTTAAGACCACAATTTGAAAAATAAGAATTAATAATATCGATTTGAGCTTACACATCTCAAATAGAATTTGTGTGAATGATTGCAAGACATAAATGCAATTTTGTGATCAATTCCACGCCGTCATTTCAATTCACATCATTTCTATTCATGCAATTTCTAGGGTTTACGTGCCTTAACTTAAACCATAGGAACTGCATTAATAGGATGATGTGAAGCATTTCATGGGCTTCATTACTGGCACCTTAAAAAAGTAAGAGGGAAAATGAACCGTGTTATGTTTTGCAAACTATATTATGTATTTGTTTCCAAATTTATGCTTGAATTGTCTACTTTGCACACCTACCTTATACCAGATATTAGGGTTTGAGTGTTAAGGCCTATGGGAAGGAAATTTCATTAGGTCCAACAAGAGGGCTCCATGTTTTTAGATACTCTTTTTGAAAAAGAAAGGGGGTGGTTGCTTATGGTCGTTGTTGTATGGTGTTGTTTTGCTTTCGAATTTTAAGGATTGAAATAAGACTTTCATTTAATATTCGACACCTTAAATATCCAGAAACGTATTAAGTTCCCGTAATCATATACAAAAATTCGTGTTTAACTACTCATTTTTTTCTCTTTTTCCGCGGTTTTTTCTTAGCAAAGTCAAAACGACTTTCTGTTTCGCCTTAAAGTTAAGGCGAACCAAACGTCTATCCTCTACATGTCCTGGGTTGATACTGACTTCCATTACTTTGCATCAGAACAGATACTCAAGACTCAAGAGCCAACCTTTAACCCTTAATCTCAGCCAAACAAAATGGAAAACAAAATATAAGACCGTAGACCTAATCGGGCAATAAAATGTGGTCTGCTGTGCCCTTGTACTATATACATTTTTCCATAAAGAGACAAAAGATCCCTCGAATCGTGGCTCGAATGGGCCAAATGAAAATCATTTTGCGTGACAGGAGGAGTCATTATTCCTCATGGATGACCCCAAATCGAACCCCTTGATTAGGGTTCTTTGTCAGATTCCCCACCCCCCCAAACAAAAAAAAAAGATAAAAAAAAAAAAAAAGGAAAAAATAAGAAGAACGAAGAAAATGCTAGTTTTTTGTTAGCTTTTTGTGCATGTGGAAATTTATGGCGTGTACAGTTTGATTATACAGTTATGCTGATGTCGAGAGGTGCACACAGCACCCAGCAGTCATTATTCGGATCGCTTTGCGTTGTAAATCACTTGTGATTAGGGGACCACTTATGGTTGTATTTATTGCGTTTTGTTTTTAAGCTCAGATGCTATGCTAACCCATATTCTGCAGAGGAATACTTTCTTGTCCTTTTCTTCTCTCTCTGAGTTAGCAAAAAGGAGAGAGGTGATGGGTTTTGGGAGATCGCCGGCTAGGGTTATGCCCGATGATGTGAACTATAACATGTTGAATTGGATTCTTTCTTATTGGGAGGAGGAAAGAATGTATCTAACTTCCCCTAGGTGTTCTCTAATGAGTTCTACTTTGCAAATCTGATTTCAGTCGTAACTACAAGTCGATATATGATGAATAATAGGGCGGTTGCTTCAAATTAAACAAAAATAATTGATTGGTTGAAGCCCTGTGTAGCACTTTCTAGATTAACTAAACATGGGGAAATTTACACAAAATCCTCCCGGACTATGGAGGCAACACAAATTTCCAACTTTCAACTGATACACACTACCCAATGAGAGCAGTTAAGCCTCCATTCTATTTTCTATTAACATGTGCAATGTAATTGACTTCAATGGGTAAATGTACATTTGTCACCTCCTTTTTTTATGGAAATCTATCTTTTACTTATGATTTCTGTTTAAAATGAAATCACAGAGAAAATAGAGAAAAATAAATTAACTATATATATCAATAAAAAATTGTCATTTGACCATTTTGCTATTAAGGCATTTTTTCTTTTTACTTAATTGTGTTTCTTTTTCTTAATATACCGTTTTAGTTCTATTACTATTTGCGTCAATTTTTTAGCAATTTTTATTTTTAATGTAATTATTGACATTTATTTGTTATGAATATTTAAGTGAATTTATTTTTCTCCATTTTTTCATTTCTATAAAAGAACAAGATGAAAAACACATTTACTCCATACAAGTCATGTGTATTGCACATAATAATGAAAAATACAACGGAAGATTAACGATTATAGCAAAATGAATGTTCATGGAAGGAAATGTGTATCAGTTGAAAGCTTGTGGGCAAATGTATACTAACCTCATTCATGAGAGTTTTATGTAACTTCCCCCTAAATATATGCGTAAGATAGATGGAGCTTGCAAAAATTGATTTCACATCACAAGTAACTTATGTTCATGTTAGGCTTATTATATGCTATGCAAATCACAAGATAAAATCTTTTCAAGCACAAAATGAAGATGTGGCTAGTCTCTTTAGGTTTAAGTATCCTATTTTCGAATTACAAGATCATGATTGGAGTTTCGGAACATGCCTCCAGCAAAGTTAGGTGGATAGTTACACCCCTTACAGATAATTCATATGGCAATCGAGAAAATAGCTTCACTTGTTAGAAGACATCAAACTAGATGCTATAAGTTCAAATGGCAAAGGTCCATGATGAGCTCAATTTTAGCAACTATATCAACACATGGATATAGATATAGACCTTGTTGAAAAAGAATCTATCTAGAGATAGATGCCAATCTAATTAATGATGCTTGATTAACACCCTTTTCACGTATCAAGGTCCGGAGGTATGTCCAATTTCGATTACTGCCTAAAGTTAAACCAAATGAAAGACAGAGACCATCCAAGTCCATGACTCCCTTATTTACTCTTGGTCTCTGCCCTGGTGCTTCTGACCCCATGTTTCTAAAAAGCATACAACTCCAATTACTTTAGTGACTCGACTAATCTCTTGTATTTATGCCCTATTAACACTGTAATAGAATAAACTAAATGATTTCTTGTCATTGGCATTAAACTTTCAAAAGATTTCAACAAGAAAAAAAAAAAAGAGAGAGAGAGAGAGAGAAAAGAACAAGAAGAATCGACCCGAAGAGAGAAGCGAGGACTTGGAATGGACCCAAGAAAGGCTCCAAAGGCGTGCCCACAATGAATAAGGAGGTGAGTTCCTGCAGTGGTAGCTTTGATTCTTTGGCAGCAGAAATTATACATTGGAGACCCACAGACGATACACACACTCTGATGTTGCTTCCTTAGCACCTTATGAACTGTACCTTCTTCTCTTTCTTTGTATTAAATTAAGTTTCTTCCCCTTTCTGCTGCTTCTTGTGACTGGCATTATTGTGACCCACACACAGACACAGACACGGAGACAGGCACATACTACACAGATGCCAAAGTACTCCTCACTCAACTCACTCACAAGTCACAATGCTCTCATAAATTATCAACACCACCACCAACCCATCTTCTTCTTCTGACATCTCAATAAGTATTCAAGCAATCTCTACATGCATGTCCTCTCTCTCTCTCTCTCTCTCTCTCTCTCTCTCTCTCTCTCTCGTGATAGCTTCTTGATTTTTTACTTCTCTTTCTTTCTTCCTTTTGAAATCCAAATTGTTGATTTTTGTTTGCAATGTGTATTCGCATGAGTTTGCTAACAAAGGCCGAATTCTGAGAATAGTGATTTGGTTATCAAATGGAAAGAGAAACTATTTGTAATTTTTTATTCCTATCGTGGCATTTGACTTATTTAGACAGCAAAAGGATGAAATTAACGTCCACGCAATTACCCTTTTTTTCCGGTTGGAGAACTAATATGTATACTTTAAAAGTGACATTTAGTAATCAGATTTAGGACAGCACTGGAGCTCGCTGCCCTATGTCTTAGCTTAGTTTTTCTAGGTTTTGTTCCCATCAACTCAACCACTATATTTGGTCAAGATCCATCCATGGAAATGTACTCTTTAGCCTAAAAGAAACCAATCATAATACCGGCACACTCTACAAGCATTGGAACCAACACCAAAATTGGTTTTCCATAGCTAGAATCCACTGTACCTTGATCAAATTATTAACCTTTCTCGCTTAAATTCTAATTTGAATTGCCGCATTTACATATTCCATCAAAATTAACCTTAAGAGCATGAATAATATATTTCTATTACTCACCGATGTATCTAGGATCAGAGATTGCTATATCAAAAAAAAAGTTATTTAAGGCGCATATTGCTATTTCAAGAATTCCCCAATATTTATAGGATCTGTTTGGGAAAAAAAAAAGAAACCTCCACCATTAATTGTATCCTTTAGATATATCTACCCCCACCACCCAATTATGGCTGCGCTTTTACTTAAATGGAATAACTTGTGCACCATATGAGCTATTAATCAAATTCGTGTTTCATACACGCTCTATATCCTCGAAAGCACAAAAGTTACAAGAAGGCTCTTTTGCACAAGAAAGATTCAGAATGGAAGATATTTGAATATATCCTAGTCCTTCTAGTTTCTTCATTTACTTTCGGTCAATACTTAAGACTTTGTTCTTTTTCTTTTTTTTCTTTTTTCGTATTTGCCCTTTTCCAAAGGACATAACATTGATCATCTCACCCATTCTCTCTACCAAAAGGTATGTGAGACATTTAAACAAAAGCCTGTCCATCTTGCACAATTATTCAAACACTGTCTTGCAGATCCCTCAACTCCCATCATCTTTTGGTGCTAGCAAATAAAGGATCTTGTCTCCTAAGCTGTCTTATTAAAGAATCTAACGCAGGGAATCTCTCCTAAATATTTTTGGGGCGCCTAAACATCACTTATATGCACTGAACTATTTAATTATATATATATATATATATAGTTTTTTTTGGGGTATGAGGTATTGGAATTTGGTTACAATTGCTTAATGTGTGTGGAACAAAAGGCATAGATAGTGGAGAGACTGTTGGAGAGGTGGGGAAGCTGTGGAATTGAGGGTGTTGGTATCGTAAATAGAAACGAAGTCCAAGAAAGGAAAAAAATCAAAAGGTGTTGGACAGAGTTTGTGGGATGAGAAAAGGGAAACATTAATTAATAAAGAGAGAAATTATATGTAGGGAAATGTGAAGTGGTTGCGGGAAATGGTTTGATTAGGACTAAAGGAATATCAATTCCTTATCAATATATATAAGAGAGAGAGAGAGAGAGAGAGAGAGAAGAAGAAGAAGAAGCTAATTCGTGCCTTCAACCCAAGGAAATGCGCCTGATTTCATGATGGTTCTTGAAAATGATGACTCCCATCTACAAGTCAAAGGTTAATCTCATTAAAAGCAAATGTTTGAGTGACTTGATGTGTGAACATTGCATCTAAGTAGTTGGCAGCTCACATTATATATTCTTCGATTTGAATCGGATGTTCAGACGGCCCACCTTCAATTACAAGTCTTATTCGCAAAGGTTGTAACTCCTAATGTTCATATTAGACTATCAAAAAAGAAAAGGAATATTGCAGTCTCCAACAGTGCCAAAAAAAATTGTAATGTTCAGATTAGATCTATTGCTTTTAAAATGGCAATATTCCCATGAGGCATCTTTATGTGTTATTGCGTTACCATATAAAGAACGATCACCATATAAGATTTACTTGTGTAGTCTACTCTAATGTAAGTGAGCAATCAATGCTATGGCCAAGGATTTCCACAAAATTGCTTCTTTGCGTTTTAATTTCAAGAAGCCTGCACCTAATATGAATTGCATTTAAAATCTCACGTTTCTTAATATATAGAAATTCCCAGTTGTCGTATCCACTCGGCTAACTCCGTAGGCATAAAATTCATTAATCTTCAGACCAAATGATGCAACATGGAATATGCGGATCCGAAATCCATATGTTTCTAATAGGTCCTTGCAAATCAAAATCATGAACTCGCTATATACATCGAGTATTAGTCCCCCGAAACTTACAAATTTCATTATCAAAATTGTACCACTTCACGCCGATCGTTATCCCTTCCCTCAATGGTCCAAACAAATTATATCTTATGTAGCAAATAAATCGAGATTGCTCGTTTGTATTCCTACATAGGATGCTTGCGTGAGTAAATTGGAACCGCACAAGTTACATCCATTTCATATCCCTCCGAATTGTGCCATATTCGAAAACTTTCTCGGAGGAAAAAAAGAGGGTTCTCAACATGATTCGTATGTTGAATTCCTCGACTTTGGACTCATGAGATTATCTTTTCCCTTTTTTGGCCCCAAGTTTCACACAGCTAATAATGCAATTGCACTCCATGATGACTGCACACATCAAATCTTAGATCACCTAAAGGTGACAGGTGCCCTTAATTAGTAATTAAGCAAGGGCTTAAGCAAAGATTAAGGGGGAAATTAGCATTTTTTTTTTTTTTGGAGTGGCGTGCAGAAATCTCTAGCTACATCTCATGTCACGGCATCTTCCTTGGTGTCCAGATTCATCCGGTGTCCAAAGGGTTTGAGACCGTACTTTGGATGATGTCCTCGTTTGCAATGACATAACTTAGGTTATTTGATTAACCTTTTTCTTATTTGTTTTTAAAATCAAGAGGCTTTCCATCAAACAAATCGATCTTCGAAAGTGACTTGGGGAGGGATGACATCCGACGCCGTTGCTTGTAGTTGACTATGCTGGCTGGCCTTAGTAATTTATGTTTAATTGTGTGCTCAGATGGTGTCGTGGGAATGGAATCCGAACTGCATATTCGATTAGAATACTAAGCCAGCATAAATATGGCAATCTAATTGTAGTAAAAGATGGCATAATTGATCTCTGTCAAGAGATATGCGTATAAAGTCTATCCGAAACCTATATTTAGTGATATCCTTTAGTGTGTCGATTTTGTAGTCAGAGTCTCGAAATAAGGTTAATTATGCTACACACAAAAATATCGATTTCATGAGAAGTTGAGAATGGTGTGAATATATTGTTACACAAAATAGAGAGGATCTCCTACTTCTAAGGAATCTTCTCTTCTTCTTCTTCTTTTTTCCGGATTATTTATTATACAGATGGTTTATCCATGGACAATGCTAATAACTCCTTTTAATATCTCTTACCCATTTCAATATTAATTAACAAAATTTAAATCTTTTTTGTCCTTCAATAATCTTTTAAAAAGTATTCAAATCCTGGGATACCTTTCTCTTTTCACATATATTTACATGATTCCTTTGTATCGGACATTTGTATCAACACTATTTTTCCCACTAAATATTTCTAGTAAGGGGCTTTTTTCTTGTTACTTTCAATGCCGATTTCATACATGCACATAGTCGCATTTACAAGTCCGCCCAATTAAGCAAAGCGAGATATTCTTAATGGACAAAGATTGGAAATAAGGCGGTGGTAGTTAACTGCCTTGATGATGATTCAAAGAATGCCGTGATAAGTATGATTTAGACAAAAAAGAACCCTTGATAAGAGCAAAGCGATTTTTCTCAACTCGTGCAAATTACTACAACGAGGTCATCAAGGGAAACACTCCGGTCAACATTTCCCAAAATCGAAATAGGGTTATTATAGTAGAGAAAGCTCAGAATTGCTGCCACTCCAGTGATGCTTTGACCCAATCATAGTATTAAAAAAAAAAAAAAGATTAATTACACCGAGAAATTCGTTAATTAAATTTGCAAAAGGCATCTTTATCGAAGAGAACATACCATGTGGGCCGACAAATAATTTCTGAAATTTACGATCTCCAAACACATATATAAATGTTCTAAATCATTCAGAAAATTCGTGATTATGTTTTGTGCCCTAAGCCCCCCGAGGGGACAGCTAGATTATTCAGAGGAACTTGTATATGGGTTAAAAGAATCATATTGCAAATTCGTGATTTTTTTCTTTTTTTTATTCACCAAAAAAAAAAAAATCAAACGCGTCAGTAACGCTGGTTTTGACTTGACTATTATGCATGAATTCCAGAAGACGTTGCTTGAACCCGTTGAATCGATACACATGCAATTACAGACAATTTCATTGTCGTTTTAAGATGTGATATTTCTTCGCGTCCGCTTCATCAGGATGTGAAAATCCATGTTCTTTTTCTACGGGGAAATGGAAATTTAGAATATTTTTGTGGCACAACGAGAAATCATGAACGGGAAATAATGTTCTGCTAGGTCAAAAATTAATTCCGGGGAAGGATTTCTATATCGTGCCGTAATCAGAGTGTTTAAACTCACAAAATGAAAAAAAAAAAAAAAAGTCCGGTCAAATGGTATGTAGAAAATCATCGCGTAAATAAGTGATTAGAAGATAGAGAGTCAATCTTGTTTCAAACCTACCCTATGCACATACATAAGCACGTGGAATTCATTTTATGTCTTTCTTTGCGTGTTAGCTCAAGTAACACCACCAATGAAGTCGTCCAATCTCGACCCTTTATGTAATCAAGAACGTGCTACACCCACCGAGATTGAAGGATTCACTGAAAATTGCTGGATTGTAGACACTTTTATATTGGGAGATTGCATTAGTTAAACCTAAGACTTCACGCTTCTTGATGGAACACACGCTTTTGGCAGTTTTACTGATTCGGCCAATCCCTTTGAGGTTAAGTTTATATGTGCCCTGACTTTGTTTAATCAAACCCTTTTTGCACTCTCAACAATAATTGCGCCCTCGAAATCCCGGTAGTGATTCTCATAATATTAGCCAAAGATGCAATAGTGCAAGGTCAACCAACGTGTTCTACTTTATCGCTTTAATAAAAAATTAAAGGAGATAATACAGATCTTAAGAGAGAGATCCATTGGCAAAGCTCCATCGCATTAATCAACGTTCAACTCCTTTAGAGGTCGGCATTTGGACCTCGAAAACCCTCATCTTGAATGCTTCTCCCTCCCTCTCTCTCTTTCTCTTTCTCTCTCTCTTGAATGCTCGTTGAATGAATGACATATGTGAAAATGAAGTTTTCAATTATGTGGGCGTTCTAGGCATCTATCTCGCGCATGCAATTAGCCAAACCAAGTGCACACAAAGCAAAACGAGGTGATTGCCGCTTGAAAAGCATCATATGGGCACAAGCATGGTGTGAAGGCAATTGCCTAGAACTGGAGAAAAATTATTGATGAGACGAAATTAGGAAAAAGAGGAAAGGGAAAGGAAAGCATGTGTCCTGACTAGGAGAAGAAAACAAGGGCTTGTGAGTTGGAGAAACGAAAAGCCGTGCAGGACTTTTATTTATCTCTTATATCAAAGAATATTGTTGAAGGATACAGGTTAAGAGATAGTTTGATTTTTTTGGGGAGAAGAGCAAGCCGACCCCCTCTCTCTTTCTTTTTTCTTTTTGTATTGGTGGGTCCTTAAAATAAGACAAATTGCATGATGCCATTCCAAGCACTCTCTTTCACATTTTTCTTCTTTTCTTGCCCTATTTTGGGGGCTTCTCCTTTCTCTGTCACATTCACTTATACCAAAGTTTAAAAGGGAAATTAAAAGAAAATAAAAGAAAAGTCGCTTCTTGGTTTCGGGGAAATCAATCACCAATACCAACTTAACTTTTCTTGTGAGACTCACTCTCTTTCCTTTAAATTTTGTTTGCAATACCCTTCGGGTTCGGGCTACGCTCTTTTTCAGAGTTTTCCAGGCAACTTCATGGTGATTCTTTTGGTGACCAAAATGCACCCGTTGACGTAATATGCCTCTAGATTATCTTCTTTCTTCTTTTCGACTGATTTGTCGTTTAAAATCACGGGTCATTATTCTTCTTTTTGTAAAATTAGAGGAGGGGAAAGACAGATAAAGTTTACATAGTGACTGAGGAGTATCTCGCGAATTTCCTTATTAGTTAAGGTCCTTTGAAGAATATTGCATAAAAGAAACCTTTCCATATTTCAATATGTAAAATTGATATACGTTACTTATTCTTGAATCTATAGAAAGCATAAACTATTACAATTTCCAATGCTTAACAAGTATTGTCAAATTCTCATTAGGAAACCCTTCTAATATACTTAGAAATCGTCCTTCACAGAAAAATAAGCGCTACTCTCTAGTTAGCATATGTTGTGTTATGATTTATAACTTCTATCGAATGGTTTACTTTCCAGCTATTGGGAAGATAAGAAAAGGAAAAAAATATGTATCTTGTGATGGAATGCTCATCCTGAAATGGGCAACGTCTCGACGAACTCAGCAGCCACCTTTCTCAAATTCCTGATACTCCATACGTATTTTCACCTCTCGAAGTTTTCTTCATTCTATCATTGACGGTCAATTTGACTTTTAAAATAATGATATCTAGGTCTAAGTAGACAACTAATATTTCTCGAATGTAGATGTTCACCGATATTTTTTATATTACTCTTTTTCATGTTACCCTAAATCAAGGGGCTCCAGCAAGCATTTCCATTGTTGAGAATATATTTCCTTCTAACGGAATCAAGTGACAAAAAAAACAAAATAATATTCCCTGATGCTATTCACAGCCTTTTTTTCCAGAAAAGGTCAATGTACGCAACTTGGGGGTAGAGACAGGTGCCTTCTCGCTGTGCACCAATGCAAAATACAGAACGCTAGACCAAATATTGTTCTGCAATTTTCTAGGTTGGATAACCTTATCGATAATGTCAATCCCCCCCTGTATTTTGCTTCAATGGAGGTCCACCTCAATAAAAGCAACAAAAAGGAGGAGCCCCCCACAACTTCTCTCATCAGTTATTACCTGGCAAAAACCTTGATTGCCACCCACTTATATTACCAATGGCTGGGGATTAAAGAACTCCCAATCCCACCTAGTCAAGATCGGTTTGGTTTGCGGATAATAAATGAGAAATTAGGGAATGCACCGTTTGCTTTTTCTCGTGCTTTGCTTTGTTCAAAAGTCTGGAACCCTAAATTAGGGGCTTTTGAAGGGGGCTAAGGTTATTGTTAGGTTTCAGTCATCTGACAAGGTCATAGGAGAAATCTTGATCAGACATTTAACTTTGGGGAGATGGAAAAGAGAGGACTCAACTAACAACCCATGAAATTAGGTCAGAAGGATTGATACAACCCAGACACGCACGCACACACCTTCTCCATTTTCTAAGATAAGGAAAGAATTGAGAGGAAGCATAGCTGTTGGGGGAGAGAAGTTTGAATCTTCAAAACCAAGTAAAATTCAAACACACCAAAGCCTGATAAAATAGGGAGGAAGGAAAAAGGAAAAGCAGAAACCAGCCAGCTAACATGGATTCTTTTTTTTTTTCCTTAAATAATTGTAAAAATCTCGGAAAATTTCCGAAATTACTACAAGTTTCCATCATTCATGACTACATCTCTGAGGAATTTCATTTGTCTAAAAGCCCCAAGACAAACCGACAATATTAGCTTGAATTCTTTTTCTTGGCATAACCTTATAAGGTAGGGCATATATAGTCCCGAGAAAGTAGTTCGGTATGTGAAATATTAGCTGACCAATTAGCTTATAATAATCTATCGTCCAATTGAATTCCTGATATAAATCCCTAGCCGAAACCTAATAGGGCTCCAACTTATTTCCCATATCTTTTTAGCAATGTGCCAATGGTTCGCATTAACCCTAATTAGCCAAATTCGTAAAAAAAAAAAAAGAGAAAAAATGTCCTTTCTTTTCCATCTTTCACAAATTAAGCGAAAATTCGTACCAACATAAAAATATATAGAAAAAATGTGAGATTCTTACATATATGTATTATTTATAAGAACATATGTGTAGGAATGGTAGTTTGCATATATAATGACCTACCGAGTATCATTATTCATCACATTTTCCCTCTCGATGATTATTTTTCTATCCCTCTCGATTTCAAACAAGCATTTTGCTCCCACGCTCCTATTTAAAAAGAGTTCCAAAACCCCTACAATCTTCTATAACTCTAGTATAGATTCAAAAACCGCAAAATTCGCGGTACTTTAAGCCTAAGATTTTTCGAAATTTCCTATGCTAACTCCCTCCAATCTACAATCATTCCACACGGGACGTTCAACTCAAGCACAATATTGGGTATCCACCCCCAAATCACGGCTTCAATTTATCGTCCCATGCGGGAGTAATCTACAAGTCGAGAATTATGAATTTACGTAGTCATGAAGAGAAAATTAAAGAAAAGAAAGAAAAGTTTTAGGATGACGCGGGATTAGGGAGGAGAAAATTAAAAAGACAAGTGGGGAGCAAGAATGTCAAATGTTCCAAAACAAGGAAAAGAAAAAACAGCGGCAGCGGGAGCGGCAAAAGCAAAAACCCCACCACCCCCAGCCCCCTCATTGTGCAAACCTCAACAGCACCTCCCCACCTTTTTTCCTACTATCTCATTATATCCCATTCGTTCTCATTAAAAACTCGATATTTCCCATTCCACATTGTCATTTTTTTTTTTTTAGACTGTTCAGACTTCTTTACCTGCCCCTTCTTTCCTCCATTCCAATAGAGAGAAAGAAGGAAGGGAGAGGGAGAGAGAGAGAGAGAGAGAGGAGGGAAACGAAGCAGGGGAGAGGGTGAAAGTGAAACCCGAGAATTTGGCGAATCAACACAAAAGATTCGATTGCTGTAAATTGGCGAGAGTCCCCTCCTAAAGAAGAGGCTCGGGCACAGGTCAGCAGCCCAAGAACAGATAGATTTACATGGAAACGTCAGAACACATATAGGAGGCCTGCCTCTCTCTCTCTCTCTCTCTCTTGGCGAGAGACGACAAGTCATAGCAAACAAGGAAAGGAGGTGGTGGAAAAAAGAAAAGGAAAAGAAATGAAAGTAGGTGAAATCAAAGTTATTGAGGGGGTGTTTTCCTTTTGACATCGAAGCATAAAACCAGAAGAGAGAACAATCGACTCTTCTCTCTCTCTCTCTCTCTCGAGCTTTCTGTACGGGCATACGTGAGAGCGTGAATTGGGTGGTGATTTATGTTCATCTTTTCGTCTCCCTCGGAGTTAAAAAAATATTTCATTGAAGAGTCCGCCTCCCGGCACGCATAGCATTAGGGGGGCATCTTTTCTTTCTCCTCCCATCTGCATCCTTTCCTCCTCTTCCTCCTCCTATTCATGCTTCTTATGCCTTAGCCTTTATTGCTTCACATTGTTTGCCGCACCCCCCCTCATCTTTTGCCTCTCCTTATTGGCCCTCTCTCTCTCTCTCTCTCTCTCTCTCCTCCCTGCCTCTCATACAAATTACAAACGCCACCCACCAAATCAAATCAAGCCCACTCCCCAATCTCTCTTGCCCCCCTCCCCCCAAAGGACCCGTCTATTTCCCTCTGAGAGACTCTGCCATGGCCGTTCAAGCTCAATACCCTTCTAATATCCTCCTCCTCAACAGGTTCGTCCTCTACCCCATCTCGCTATTACTTCTTCCTCACCAATCCCCTCCACCTCTCTCTCTCTCTCTCTCTCTCTCTCTCTGGAATCTCATCTCATCTTCTTCATCTATTGTTCTGACCATCCACAGTTCCTCTCCTCTGTTATTTTCGTGACGATGAACAGGAACGCGCCGGAGGTGAACGATTGCTCCTTGCAGCCTCAGCCAGGCGGAGGATTCCTAGACCAACCCCACATGTTATTCGCCGCCGGAGGTGAGTTCCCCGCAAAGCTCATCCCAGAAAGGAGGTGACTTTCCGGGTCGTCCTGAACAAATATCGGTTCTTGATTTACGGAGATTCTCATCGTATTTTCTGTGGGGCGAAACGTTGTTGCAGCGACGAGCGCTAACCAGAGGAAGAGGGGGAGATCGGAAGTGGCGTCCAGTAATTTCGCACCCATGAACGCCAACAGCCATCTGTATTCGTTGCAGCCTCAGCCTCCGCAGCTCATCGACCTCACTCAGCTCCACAACCACGGCAACAACAACAACCACCACCACCAACACCACCACCAATCCAACCTCGTCTCCACTGGTCTCCATTTATCGTTCGGCGAACACCATCATCATAATCATCATAATCATCATCATCATCAACAGCAGCAGCAGCAGCAGCAGCAGCAGCAGCAAAATCATCTCGTTTCGAATTCATCCGCCAGCTTGTCCCTGTTGTCTGAAGATTTTGCCGCTCAATTCAAGCAACAGAGGGATGAAATAGACCAATTCCTCCATGCCCAGGTAACCATTTTCTTTTTCCTTTTTTCCTTCCTTTTTTGCCCACCATTTTTTTTTCCCAATGTGAGGAATAGGAAATTAGCGTTTCGGTTTTTTTTTTTTTTTTCCTCCATCGATTTTTCATAGCGAGCTCTTTTCTTAGGGTGCCATATTCGTCGTTTTGGCAGGGAGAGCAGTTGCGGCGCACATTAGCCGATAAGAGGCAGAGGCACTACCTTGCGCTGCTCGGCGTTGCGGAGGAGTCGGTGGCGCGGAAGCTGCGCGAGAAGGACGCCGAGATGGAGAAGGCCACGCGCCGGTACGCCGAGCTCGAGGCACGCGCGGCCCAGCTCAGCGTGGAGGCCCAGGTCTGGCAGGCCAAGGCCCGGGCCCAGGAGGCCGCCGCGGCATCGATGCAGGCCCAGCTGCAGCAGCTCGTAATGAGCGGGCAGGACCGGAGGGCCGGGGTGGCGGCGGCGGATGATGGGGGCGGGCCGGGGTCCGCCGCGGAGGGCCAGGTGGCGGAGGACGCGGAGTCGGCTTACGTCGACCCCGACCGGGTCGTGGCGTCGGGGCCGAGCTGCAAGGCGTGCAGGAGCCGGGCGGCGTCGGTGGTGCTGCTGCCGTGCCGGCACTTGTGCGTGTGCACGGAGTGCGACTCGGTGGTCCAGGCTTGCCCGGTGTGCTTCGCGGCGAGGAATTCGAGCGTGGAGATCTACCTTTCCTGAGGCCCCAACCCAAGACCCGAGCCCAATGCGGGAGGCCCAGGCCCATCCGAGACAAGGTCAGAGCGCCCCCAAAATAGAGCGGAAAAAGAAAATGAAAGAAAGAGAAATATTATTATGGCAAATAATAAAAATTCCAGACTATCAACCTCGGCCTCCCGTTCGAAAATATAAATTCTCCCTCCTTTTTTTATTTTTATTTTTTTAATTTGGAGGGGACTCCCATTTGGAGCGAAATATGTGTTCCCGAGCCTTTTTTCTGTACATGGGGGCCACGGAGTTGCGTGGCATTTTCTTATTTTTCTTCTTCTTTTGCCCCCCTCTTCCTTTTTTGGGAAAAAAAATTGAAATTACATAAATTCTTTTATTCTATGAACAGTTCCTTTTGTCATCATAGCTTCTTTTTTTTTTTCTTTTTGATTCCTGTCATCATAGCTTGAGTGCAATTTTGCAATGGCAACGTGTCGTGCGTGGGGACATGGACATGATGGTCGATGTTGAGGGTCACATTGCATGTTGCATCCTTGTTTTGATCTCTCTCTGCTAATTCGTGCAGTTCCAATGCGTGGTCATATCGTGCCTTCTTAGCTGTACACAGGATTGAGTATTGAATCTACTTAGGGACAATTATTATGATTTTAGGGATAATGACTAAAATACTCAATAATCAAATGTGATATTCAAATTTTAATTCAATGTATAGTGTGATTTATGAATTCTTGTTCAATATAGCCTATGGAATTTTTAGTACATATTTAATAAAATTATTGAATTATATGAAAATATTCAATATTATATTTTCATTAATTCAAGTTTAATGACAACATTTAATAATTTCATATAATGCAAGGATTCCATTGAATATGCACCAAAAATTCAAATGCCCCATTAAACAAATTCAAAGCTTAGGGAATATATTATTTATTAGATTAAAATTCAAAAACTACATTGAGTAAATTAAAGGTTTAGGCATTAAATTGGATATTTGGTTAAAATTCAAATTCCATTTATATTATTTTCCATTTCAAGAAAGTCTTAGGAGAGGGTTTTTTTTTTTTTTTAAACTTTTTTTTTAGTGGTTGCTCCTAGAAGTTCTCGAAGTTTGTGGAAATTTAAGGGATTTTTTTTTAATAAAAAAATTAGGAATCGTACGATTCAAGGGGATGAACTTGATGAGTGGAACTAGTGGTGACTTATGACACTCAAAAATGTCATTTATATCATGCCGGGTATTTCGATCTCTTGCCACGAAATTTATGATTACTTAGACCATGCTTTGTCCTCCCACAGAAAAATTACATTATCCCAATAATTTCAGTTTTTACTGGTCTTGCTCCCATGGCAAAATGGCTTTTCAAAATCAAATCTCCCGCATTTTTCTGGCGTTTATTGGAATTAGAAGGAAGCAACGATCATGGACCGCTGCCACCACCTCTTTTGAAAACAAAGGGTCTGTTTTTCGTTTTCTTTTCGGAAGTGTGCTTGCATAGCTTACCAATTCTAACTTAGCAAACGCGTCTAAGAAAAGGAAAAGGAAAAGGAAACTTTTCCTACAACCAAACCAACCATATAGCATTAGCCCTCACCGGCCCCCAACTCCCAACATTGCCTTGCGGAATCAATCGGTTTCTCCATCTGACACTAGCGCGGCAACCGCCGGCGAACCTCCCCATCAACCACCACATCTCATCTCAAAACTCTATTGAAAAGAAAGAGAAAAATATTGTGCATGTCCCATATATTCAAAACAAGTTAGTCTAAAATATTGGTACCGTTTGTTTGCGTTTCTTAAGAAGTGAAAATGCAATTTTTTTTTACTTTTCCGCCAAACATTAAAATATTTTTCAAGTATCAAGAAATTATGAAATACGTTAATATGAATTTACATGTCAACATTTATAAAGGCATATTGCTTTGTGAAAAATGAATAATTTTAAAAAAAAAATTCTTAAGAATAATCCTCTATATCGTTTACGAAGACAAATTGATGAAAAACATTTCCATCATCTACGAAATGTTTAGACTTAAATTGTCGTCAATAATAAAAATATTTTTATTAACTAATTATTTCAAAAAATATAAATGATCATTTGTAGAATTTTTCTAATCATTTATGTTTCACAAAATAACAAGGATCCAAAGTTAACAAATTATTCGTTGTAAACTTTTAGATTAAGTAGAAGATAAAAATAAATATATATTCAGACATGCCCACGAGAACACTTTGAGACGGAAGACTGAAATAAAGTTATTATGTGAAAAGGTACACCATCTTCATCATCATGGGTTCTCTCTTTGCTATTGGTTGGTGATCTTTAATCGTCGCTCGATTTCCATGTCAACTCCATTTGATGTTGCAAATTGGCTTTTATCAGTGGTAGCCCTCGCTCTGTCTTTTTCAGAAAATATAAAGAGCACCAAGTGATAAGTAACTATAATTGCATAGGATGAGAATTTCGAGTTGATAAAACTAAGCTTAACGAGACAACAAATAAAGCAACCGCCGACCGATACTACTATAAGTGAATAATCCTTATCGTCACCAACGACGTAACACGTATCCACGGTTCTTACTTTTTCTTTTGCTCAACTAAGTAAGCGTGATAATCGAACTACTCGCCTATAACTATCAGGAAACCCTACCATGCACCGTATACGACAATTTCATATATGAACATGCTAGGATCAAATGCCTGCCCCCTTTGATCGTGTGTTGAAAGGGGGTGAGATTAGATTGGGTAACTAGAAGATCGGCTGAAAGGTCTTTTGCTCCAAAGTCAAATTTCTGGGGCCTTCATAGAGCTAGGGGCACTTTTATCTATATATTTAAAAATAATACAACCTTCTTGAATTATTTCAAAGATGATAGTGATGGCATTTACCTTACTAAAAAAGTAGTCCTATAATCAACAATAATGCTCAATTCTCAACGAAGAAAAAAGGCAGGTGGGGGGAATAGGTTCGGTTGGACTTTGGCATAGTGAACCACCGAATGACATTTATAATGCACTAGATATCTGTAGACTAAGGTGGCATGTAAATAGCCCCATATAGAATATGTCACAAGATTCTTGATCATGGGACCGAAAGCTAAAGCGTCAGTAGTGATCGATGACTAAGTGACCCGATCGAACAGAATCGCCATCTAACTTTAGGAAGTTCTGGCAAATGGACAAGGACTTACAAGCCCCACAGTGATCGCCTCACCGACGATCACGATTTCACCTGTCGAAAAAGCAAGAAGAGCACTTGTAAATTTTTGCTGCTCTCTCTCTCTCTCCCCCTCTCCTTTTGTTGGGGTGTTTTTCTAGGGTTTCTTTCTTCTCAGATGAATCATCGGTGGAGCAGACACTGGTGAATGGATATCATGGGCACATGTCGATGGACACATGTTGCCGTGTCCGCTTCTTATTATTGCACAAAACAGTGTCGCCTCGGTCCACCTCCCTTTCGTGAGAAGTACATGAAACCACTCGACTGAAAAGTTAATGTGTGCAAAAGCAAGTAGTAGGGGAATTTTATTTTTTTGTTTCTTCTATACTGTTTATGACAATGATTTGGCTTAATGGGTCGGTGTCGGTTTTGGTATGTTAATGGAGTGAAGATGACAAAAATATGGGTGATAAAAGTTGGTTGGAATGATGGGTTAGGCTGAGCTGAAATGAGGTTAGGGTTTGGGTGGAGGGCAACAGCATTGTCTACCCGTTGCGTTCTTATCTGCATCTCTAATGACAATCTTTCCACTCCCTAGCCTGAGGCCGCCCGGCGAAATACTTCCGCTCGCTTGCTAGGATTCGATTACAACATATCGAAAGTGTTTGGCATGGTTTGTGCTCATATCGCATAACTTTTCTGATTTTACATCGCTTTGCTTTTGGTTTGTTTCGCATTCAGTTGCATGAAAACGCAGTGTGTTGTATGGCATACATGAGGAAGATCTCATTAGAATCCAAACATGGACTCCAGCCCGAGCGTCCTGAAGCTTTTGACAGTGCACTGGAGGGAGCTGGTCCTGATGGTACAATGGAGAAATGAAGGGTCAAATCTGACGCGCGATAAAGGCAAGATCTTTAGCGCAATGCTTTGGCTTTCTCTCTCTCGTTTTCTTCTCTTTTGCGATTTTTTTTTTTTTATTTCCCTATATTTTCTTTTATGTTTTTTGACTTTATTAGCTGACAAAGTACTGTGACAACCACGCAGAGCCATGGACATGTCATTTGATCTTGAGACGCCATCATCTTTGTGGGCATATGGCATTTCGCAATCAGAGGAATTTCTTGCCTTGGGGATCCAGAATACATCCCCAAAAGGACAAGAGAGATAAAGAGAGAGAGAGAGAGTTCGCTTTTTCTTTTTCCTTTTCATGTGCTTCTTAACGAATTAGAAGGAGGGTGATCATCCAAAAAGTTGGAACACCATCAAGGAAAAACCCAAGTTGAGTCATTTCGATTCGATTTCAAATTATAAAAAATATATATATACATTAACATATATGTATAATATCTTGATGAATAAGAAGAAAATTATGGGTTCCACCTCCTCCAACTGGGGTACAATGTGCAGCAGACTCATGAACAAGGAGAGGCTCGAGTCAGAGAGAGGGTGGCCACCACCCTGGACTGACACCATGATGAATTCAAGCACTGGGTTCGGGCCTGCCAGAGATGTTTCCTCCCCCCCAAAACCTCAAATTAGGTGCGGTGGTGAAATATATTTTTGTGTTCAGATTTCCCACGTGAGCAAATTTTTTCCTTCTTAAGAAAAGATTATTAATTTTAATATACACCCTTCTGGAAATATTCTGGGATTTTGCAGATAAAAGGACCCTCTCTGCCCGGCAAAGTTGGACTCTGTCGTCAACAGTGATGTATTTTGCTATGTTGCAAGGGGCTCCTCTTCAGGTTCTCTCAGCTTTCTTTCTAGCCAAGCAATGTCCTCGCCAGGTCCCGAGTCTTGGCACGAAGAGGCAAGACTAGAAAGCTGAGCCTGAGGGACATCTGAAGATCGATCTCTTGCGATGTTTAGGAAAATATGGTGGTGGCAAAGGAAGAAATTGGGGCGTGCGGGATTTGATTCTTTTCCGTTGATAGAGTTTCGATTCTGGGAAATTAGAAAGAGTTGTTATATCGCGTGCTAAAGATGCAGTCCAGATTCCACCATCGATAGAATAAATTTGAGTATTTCGTTTCCTTTTAAAAGAACTCTCTTTTTTTTCATCTTTATCTTTACTTGTGCAATACCCATTTTTCTATTTCTCTAAATGAATTCGAATGCTTTTAGTCTTTTTGGCTAAAACAAAATTGAGTCATTGATTCGCCTCATCAGTGTTGCTTATAATGCTACATATAACAACAGTAATGAGACTCCTATTTAAATATCTAGATGTTATTTCCTTTTTTCCCAATGTAACAATAATCTTTAACACCTTATAAGAAAACCCTCGAATTGCCAAAGGTTTTTTTTCCCCATAATTTCAGAGATTTGGGGTATCAATGCGCATGCAAATATACAATTTATAGGCCAAAGGACTATATTGTTACAATTTACATTAAGAATGGAAAAAATAATATGTAGGAAAAAACGAAACAAAAGCACTAAAATTTATGAATTCGACTGTAATTGTTTGATTGAGTGTCTTTGAGATTAAAAAGCTTCTAATTTGTTATCACAGAGAGAAGGGGGGGTGTTCTCTAAAAGCATCCATAAATCTTGGAATGTTTGACACAAACCGGTTTATATGAAAGAGCAATTCTTCTCTTAAATATGTATGTGGATCTTTATTAATTATTCGTGTAAGTAAGATGGTGAACTAAAAATATATTATACATGCATGGTCTCTGTAAAAAGCATATGTATAAATACGATTCGGAAAAAATACTAAACTTTTTTTCCAGAGCAAATGGTAAATGGGATATTTTTGCTACAATATTAAGAGAGATTTTTCTCCAAAAAGTGGTCAGTACAGAAAAATGCATTAGAAAATCGCTAGTCCTACAAAAAGAAATGGAAAAAAAAATGTCTTATCAAAGTGGTTGTACTGAAGGAAAATACTGTGCATGTTGATGAATATTGACCACAATAAAACATGTCTAGATGGCAACTTAATCAATTAGCTTGAACCGGCTAACTTATTTCATTGGCAGTGGAATTTTGACTCCACCGACAGTCGGACGATATAATAACTCTCGATTCGACATGGTTTGTTTAATTTGCCTCGGGTCGTCCCCATTTTTTCTTATTTTTTTTCTTTCTTTCTTTTCTAGCAGTACTAGATTGAATGAGATTTTGTTTTTATCATCGACAATGCAACAAAATAATGAAGCTGAGAGAAAGACGTCCTTCCCCGACTGGCTGCGTTCTGGCTCTTCCGCTGGATGGAGACCTTTCACCAGTGCATGTGCTGAAATATCGAACTGACGACCCAAATAGACCATCTTGGAAAAAAGCTAACAAGATTGCCCAACAATAAGCAAGATGCTAACTTGATTTATGCAAGTGAAGTTTGCAATTTTCTCCTGCTAGAAATCCTGTAGCAGCACCTAACGGGCCCTTCCATTGACAGTATGTATTCAGCTGTAACACAGAAAGCTTGAATTTATCATTTTCCAGAAGAATGTATGTGAAAATGAAGAAGAAAAAGATGCTAGAAGTAAAAACCAAATGCAAAAACCAAGATCGATTATAGACAAACCTCCAGCCATTATTATTTTTTTTTTTTTTATGTTGAGGATCCGGCCTAACTCACCTTACGGGAGCACAGCATCATCTATACCTCGAGGGAGACTAACACAGCAACCCACCAGCTGGGGCCTCTCACTTAAGTCACGGAACTGCTCTGGGAGTTGTGGCGGACTCTGGGAGTCGAACTGCTAACCTGACGGTTAGAAACCTCCAGCCATTGTTCGTATTCACGTTCGTCAGAAAATCCTGAAAATTTAGCAAAATGTCAAGTACACATTACTAACCCAATTCTCTCATATATACTAATGGTGTATTTCAAAAGAGGGGGTTTGTGTTAAACCTTATAGTTATCCCATTAGAAATAAACGACCATTCATTTTATATACCGTCTCCCATCAAGACGGTTACCAAAATAGGTGGTTCTCATAAAAAAGTATGAAGCGTGAAAATACTACATGTCGAATAATCGCCGCTTTAAAGAGAAAATGTAGGTCCGAAAATGTGGGATCACATAATATAAATAACAAAAGATTCTATCTTGAATTTTGAACTCTTCTTTCACCCAAATATAATTTTAAAAAAAAAGGGACCGATTTTTTCCACCTCTTCTAATTTTTCAGTTTTTTCCTCTTGGTTGGGGTTGTTGGACTTGCGACTGATGAGATTGTGGGAAGCTATGGGCGCGTTTGTTTGTATTTCTGTTTAAAAATTGTTCTAGGAAATGTAAATAGAAAAAAGTATTTCATTCCGGAACAATTTTTGAACAAAAGACGCGTTTGGTAAACTTGTTCCGGAAATAAAAAATAAACAGAAACATGTTTGGTAAATTTGGATAATTTTTTTATTTCTTTTTTTTTTTCTTTTTTTTTTTTTTTTTTTTTTCTTTTTTTTTTCTTTCATTTTTTTCTTCTTTTGGCCGGTCGCTGACCAAGGCCTTGGTCAAGGGGCCGCCGGCGAGGCTCGCCGCCGCCGGCCGAGCTCGCCTCGCCGGATTGGGCGAGATCGAGCTCGCCAGGCGCGCGAGGTTGGCCTCACGGCCAGGCGAGCCAGAGCCCGCGAGGCCGAGGCTCGCCGCCGGCCGGGCGAGCCTCGAGCCACCGCCAGGCGTCGGATGGCTGGGCAAGATCACCGAGCTCCGCCTGGGCGAGATCGAGCGCCTGTGCCGGTCGGCTCGCCATGGCCGGGCGAGCTCGAGCTCGCCTGCCCGGCGAGGCCGACCTCGCCCGGGCCTACGGCGAGCCTCGAGGCTCGCCGGGGCGGGCGAGCGTCGGCCTCGCCGGATGGGCGAGATCGAGGCCGCCTGCCCTCATTGGCCGCGGCCATGGCCGAGGCCGGCACCTACCAAAAGAAAAAGAACAAGAAAATAATAGAAAAAAAGAAAAAAAAAAAAAGTGTTTCTCAAAAGTGTTTTGAAACAAGAAACACAAAATTTGTGTTTTCTTGTTGCTTTCTTTTTTTGCTCTTTTTTGTTTACAAAAGAACAAAAGAAGGAATGTAAACGCACCCAAACGCGTTTGTTCCTTTTGTTCCTAGGAACAAAAAAAAAAACAGAAAAAAGTGTTTAAAAACAAAAAAGAATACAAACAAACGCAGCCTATGTGGGTTTCAAATGAATGATCTCCGAGCATAGGACTATGACCAACCATCGACTCAGTCTTATTCACTTACTTCCAACAATCATTGAGTACTTCGGGTGAATCAATCCATTTTTACTCCCATATGCGTTGTTAATCATCACCTAATTAGTGGATTTTTGCTGTAGACCATCAATTGTTACGTGATGTTGACTTAAAACTAATAAAACATGCGCGGCCGCCATATTTAAATGCCAAAATGAAGAATGAGAATACAAGAACCACCAATTCCTTCAAATCTTGTGTTGATTGGGTTTTATCTCTTGTTTTGAACTTTGTCTCTATTTGAGATAGATCCATCACACTAGTGGGTCAGGTCAAGTCATAAATGATTTGATACAAATAAACCCATTTAATCCATTTTTAACTCATTTCTATATAATATAAATCTAGTAACTCATATCTAACTCAACTCACATCCAATGCATTCCCAACTTGATCCATATTGTTAAAGTACTTTCATATTTTATCAAATCTACCTAAACTTATAGTCAAACTAAGGTGAGACTGTGGAGTGAATGAGTCCAAGATCAAAGGAAGGCGAAAGAAACTAAAGAAAAAGTCATAGAAATGAATTGGATCCAATTAAGTTATAAATTCATTTATGACTTATTTAACAATTATACTGTGCTATTGAAAAAAAAAAAAAAAAAAAAAACAATGTTGTAGTTGAACCCATTTATGACCTATTTACTCAATATATCTAATGACGGGTCTAATTTGAAGTCTTTCAATAGCAACGCACTTCCATTTTAGCATAAAAAAGTGAGGGGGGAAAGGATTTTATTGGAGTGTTTAGCTAGACTCTGGGCTTTAAAGTGACCGCTCTGTGCTCAGCGGCAAGAGATACGGACCGAAGCCCAATGCTAATAGAAAGCCCATCATATTTAATAATTAGGAAACCTAGTAATGGCCCATCGTGGTACATAAGTTTTGGGCCGTCGCACGTTTTGTTCCACTGTATAGAGGGAATGGATCGAGCCATGGGCTGGTCATCGTATTCCTTCTCCTCCTATCCTTTCCCCAACCGGAAAAATGCGTTAAACTGAAAACGTTAGAAGTGCACACCCAACACTTAAACTAAGTTACCAAGACAGTGACACGTGATGTAATAAGCTGATCGGAAGCAAGAGCACAACAATGGCGTTTGATCGGCTATATCGTGTCATCATTGTCACATGATATATCCATTCGTCATATGCTTTCTTCAATACTAGACAACGTAAAGAATGTAGTTGTAATTCAATTTTCAACAATGCATTCCCTATATGAATACTAAAAAAAGAATATGTAACCCGGCAATTATTCAAGGTTAGACTTGCTTTTAGGTTAAAAGAGTCGACGACTCTTGGTGAGGATTACCACAGCTTGGTAAGGGCTAGCGACCCTCGCCCAGATGTGGATGGAGGCCTTGTTGGGCCCTTGCCTGCAATTGGCGAGGGTCGTTGACTCTGGTCAAGGCTTCAATGACCCTCGCCGACTCTTTCCAATGGCCACTTTTAAATAACGTGTGTATATATATATATATATATATATATATATTTTTATATACTTTATTTAATTAAGCTTATGGTTAAAAAATAAGAATTAAATCCAAAACAATGTCGTTTTAGTCTAGTGTTTCATGTTTTAGTCACATCATCACTCTGTAGGAGTCTCTCTCTCTCTCTCTCGCCAACCCTTGTCGACGCCACAGTTGTTGCTTGACGTCTCCTCCAAGGTCCCCAAAATCTAAATTCTATAAATAAGTAGAATTGTGATAATGCAAAAGCAGTATTAAAAACGTAAAACTCACAATCTAAATCGTAAGAGTGGAGACGGCATTTGATATTGGATGCAAGAAGAACGTTCTTCGTAACTATCCTTTTTTTCCCTCAAATATCCCAAGGAAATGTCATGTTCTTTTCCACTCCCCGTAGACGACGACCCGTCGTGGACTTTACAACGTTCATCTCTCTCCATACCTCGTTCCATCCCTCAAAACACCTCACTCCGAAATTTCCCACTCCTCTCATCACGGGACGGACGTCTTAAACTCGTCAGAAGCGATCGCGAATCGTTCCAATTCCCACTTCGCTAAATAGAGCCCCTTGAAAAGAAAAGCACGAAGTCAAGAGCGAAATCCATCTGGTACAGGCGAGGCCAAAGACCCCATCATGACCATCTTGACGCCCCTGTCAGAGAGGCTCCTCAACAAAAGTAAAAATGGCAGATGATTGTTTTTCTCCCCCAACAACGCGACGTGTCTCTCGGGCCAAACCGCATCGAACGCTTCCCCATCAACTCAGGCGTGTTGTCCCCGGTCTCGCGTCGATGACGACATCCACGGTCGATCGACAGAAAGATGTGGATATTTTCTTTTCTGCTTCGATTAAGAAAATATTATGGGGACACATCGTAATGGCGATCCCAGACCGTCGCTATCTAATGAACTGTCAACCATTTCGAGGATGGTGGGTCTGTTTCGATGATGCACGACCGTGTCGTGGTAGGACACTTTGCATGCGCTCGTAGCTTTCTTTATACGGGAGTGACTTTAATTCAATTATTTCGCCACTTACACCAGGTGATATAGATAGATATTGATATTTTACTTCTTCTTCTTCTTTTCTTACGCTTGATGGGAACTTTTTGCATGATTTTCGATTACTTTTTAGAAGATGGGCTGGTGGAGTAGGACCCTACGACCCGCACTGAAACTGATGGGACGCATTCCCGAAATCCTTTGAGCCTCTGAAGAGATATTGGTTAATGCCAAGCTGTTCGGTAAATAATTTTGAGAGGCTATTGGAGTAATCGCATTTTTAAAGTCCTCCGAAGGCCTTTGACTCAAGTCCACTACTCACCCGCATTGGGTATTAGGGATTTTTTGGAATGTTGCAACCCATGATTAATAATTTTTTTATTCCAATTTTGCCCTTATCAATTTGTTGTATCCCTGGCGACGCAAAATAAAAATTTTGTATTTCACTTTTATCCCCGAAATGGCATTGTTCATCTCTCTCCTTTGCTCATCGCTTGTCTCTTAATAAGGTTACTGAGGGTCGATAGTCGAAGCTCAATGACGCCAAATCTAGAGGGTCAATGTGAGGTCTAAAGAATCAAGGGTCACCAAGGCTCGCACAAATCGACCGAGGTTTGCATGACGCTTGTGCTCAATTTCTATAATGACCTGATAAGGGTTATTCTTGCGATATCTATGTGCATTGTCAACCCATTTCTTTTGATTCTATCTTGTTCTTATGAGCATGCAGAAGCATGTACTGAAGCTATCTCCCAAACAACACAACAATCAAGCAATTAGGAAAACACGGCACAAAGCACACTACTTCTATTCAACATCAGTATATTTACAAACCATTTTCTATCGGTACTTTATTATTTACATTAATCTTCTATTGGATGTAGGCCAACGGATTTCTATCTCCTCTAGTATGGCCTCAACTCCAAAAAGGTGATACTTCTATATCTACAAATCTGAGAAAGACAAAAGGGTGAATCGAAACTCAATAAGTAAAATCAATAATTCTCATATATGAGGACGTCTTGTCGCCAAACCTAGCATGCAAACATCACTCGCGCTAAAGCGTTGATGGTAGGTAAATAGCAATATTATTGCTATGACTTGACTAAATGCATGTGAATCATTTCGACTTACCATCAATGCATGATCTATCTTCAACTTATCAATAAGCATATCAAACAACATATAGCTATCAAAACACAATCTACCTTAAGTTACCAACAAATTTATCAAACAACACATATCAACATGCATAAAAGGTTCATTAACCATTATCAAACAATTCTTCCCACACTTTCAGGGTTTCCATCCTCAAGCTTGGCATCTAGTCATGAAGCTAGACATCCCATGATTCAAGGACTTCCTTGCATCAACCAAGGCATTCGGCCATCAAGCTAGGCATCCTATACTTTTAGGGGCTTCCTTACTCAACCAAGATATTCCGTTCTCATGAACGAGGCAACGTCATGCATCATTTTGAGTAGAAGCAGGCTCTTGGACTATCACTTGTCCCACACCAATATAGTCCTCTTCGAGGCATGCTCCTGGACCATCCTTCTCAAGGATTTCTCCATAATATGTTGGAAATTACTACCAAGACGCATCGACGGCAATTATCTTTCATTTATGTGACCACATGTCATGCATAACATAAGCCAATTCATTATCTTTTATCTCAGCCAATGCAAACAAGGCCTAAGAGCATGCTCATGCAAATGTGTGTATGCAGTGACTAATATGCAATAACATAATAATTATACTAATATGCCAAGCGTGGCACGAAAGTCATGGCTTGAATGACACACCTAATCACCAACCTGAAATCAAGCGAAACTCAAATCGATGCACTTTAATGCCGATCCAAGACCAAACAAGGCTTGGACCGTCATGCCTCAATGCCAATCCAAAATCAAACAAGATTCATCCATGGCTCGAGGCGTGATCATACTTACACATGCAAATACGTTAACAAATCATACAAACAATCATCAACATATACACAACTAAGCCCGAATGAGAACACGACCAAGCCACTCATGGCTTAAACCGACACGCTTCAATGTTGATGCCACGCGAGACTCTTTTATGACCCAAGGCGTGATCGTAACTCATGCATGTAAAAATATAAGCAAACCATACAAAAAACTTGTCATCGTGCACATAATTAAGAACGGGTGAGCACACATCCATTGTCCTATCTAAGAGTTAGGAATTCTACTTACAATCGATGAAGTAATAGCGGTTAGCCAAGAGTGGCCAAGTGGTGAGGGCGAACGACGAGTAAGGTCGAGAGAAAGAGAGAGAACACAAGAGGAAAGGAAGGGAAGAGATGAGCCAAGAGTGGCGAGAATGGAAGGGTGGTACTCTATTTGTAGGCTCTTCTTCATTTAATGCCTTAACAAGTGCCCCAATAAATTCTCTTTTGGTGGCACAACTAGCTTGATGAAGTGGCACCCGAGATCCCTAGAGGAATGATTAAGGACCTTTGTGCTGTCTTCTTATTGGTCCACTTAAGCTTATGAGTCACTCCTTAATCATGACTTGGCCTATCTTGTTCTCCAAGCCAAATCTTATATCGATCATTACTAATCACCTTCTTGCCACCTAAGTTCTTTTTTGCCTAAGTTCTTTGCCACCTAAGTTGGTGAATCATGCCCTCATTAAATGCCTAGGATTTGGTCATTGGGTGCGTTTGGGAAGACTTTTGGGGAAAGTCTTTAGAAAATGTAAAGACCTTTGAGTTAAAGATATTTTTCAAAATACAAATTGTGTTTGGTAAATTGTAGTTTGAAAGCTCTTTGTGAAATACCTTTGAGCAAAATGTTGTTTGAGAGAATTACATTTACAAAGGGCTTTTATGATAAAAATAAAAATTAAAAAATTAACTGGCAGGCGGCCGCCAGTGATCGAAATTCATCGCCAGCGGTCGACATCCAACTTAGGCAGCCCCGGAGATGACTAGGGAAGGCCGCCTGGGTCGAGCGACTCCCGAAGACCACCAGCAAAGGCCGCCCGAGGTCACACGACGCCGCCGCAACCTCCGGCAACCCCGCCGACCCCTGAAGACCGTCAGCAAAGGCCACCCGAGGTCACACGACGCCGCCGCAACCTACGGCGACCCCGGATTTGGGGCAACAAGGTTGCACAACACCGCCTCGACCTCTGGTGACCCCGCCGCGACTTAGATCTAGGGCATCGAGGTCGTGGGAGGACCTCGCCGACGACCGCTCGCGGGCGGTGGTGCTAAGGCACGGTGGTGTCGGGCTCTGGCGAAGGAAGAAAACCAGCGTCACAGCGAAGCGCGGGGGTCGGCAACCAAGCGGAGGACGGTGGGTAGAGGCGCGACGGAGGTGTGCTGCTGAGGCGGAGGTCCTGCAAAGGGCAAGTGGAAGTTTCGGCCGGCACAGCGATAGTTAGGTGCTGGGTCGCGGGCTGCTGGGCAGTGATGGCGTCGAGCGAAGGCGAGCTCAGATCTGCAGGTGTCGGGGCACTCAAGCAGCGAGATCGGGACAGCAGCAGTCGAGCGGTGAGGGCCTCAGGCACTGGGTCGCGAGCTGCTAAGCGACGACGACGTCTGGCGGAGGCGAGCAGCAATCAGCGGTGATGCGGTCGTTGAGCGAGATCGGCGCGGCGAGGTTCGCGATCTGCTGCAGGGCAGCGGTCCGCTCGGGTTCAGATTTGGTGGAGGCGTAGCGACGGTGGTTGGTGGGGCCGACAGAACGACGTTGGAGAAGAGAGGGCTCGCGGGTCGCCGGTGCAGGTGGTGCTAACGCGGTTGAGGGATGCCAGCATAGTGGCCGGTGCGAGCAAGGTTGTATCCGTGAAGAAGATGAACAGTACCCACTCGCAAGAAGAAGAAGAAGAAGATGGGAACAGTAGAATGAAGGGCAAGGCCAAAGCTGAAAGCCCAAGGCACCCCTAAGGCTGCCTTGGGCTTTCAGCCTTCAGAAGGCTGGCTTTAGCTCAATGGGGTTTCAAAAAAAATTCCCAAACAACTGATTCTTGGCCTAAAGGCCTTTAGGTGTCTAAAGCTACTTGGGAAGGCAATTCCCAAATGCAGCCATTGTGGTTGTTAGATATGGTCACGTGTTTCTTATTACTCAAGTAGTTTGCTACTTAAGTCGTCACATGTAATTATGACCAAATCCTCCTCCTTGCCACTTAAGTTCCTTGTTACCTAAGCTGATGAGTCATTCTATTTATTTATTGACTAACTTCCAAAGAATATTTTGCAAACATGAGAAGAAAGCCGATGGAAGTGCCAACATTATTGGGCGAGAGTTTTTCATGTTCATCCACAATTGACTGCACCATCTGGGCTAAGGTTTGTGGCCAATTCGCCACTGAATGAGACTGAACATAGCCATCTCTGACCAATGTGGCTAGGTTGGCGGCCTGGCCAAGCACAAGGCCAAGCTGACTGGGCACAAGGCCGACTCATGGTTGGCATAAGGCCGAGCTCATGGACTAACACATGACTAGGACTAACCGACGCATGGTCAAGCGACAGGGTTGCTAAGTCAATCCATATCCGGCTCGTGATATATCACAAGTGATCCATGATCGATTCTTGACCAACCATAATCAATCTATGGTTGACCATTGATTGTCATGTGGTTGTATGGAATTGATCGATTTGCGACTAACTTACGTTTGCACAAGATCGATTTATGATCGCTCGCAGTGGTTACATGTCAAGTGGAATCACCCGCGACCAGTGCATGATTATACAAGATCGATCCATGATCATCCATCAATGCATGGTGGTGCATGACTATTCTACGACCAACCCTTATAGTCGAGTAGTCGATCCATGGCCAAATTACTCAAGTTGCCTTACGTGATTGGTGGATCGATTCACTACTAATCCCTTGATTGGCTCATAGCTAATCCTTCGATTAGGCCTCCCTTTGTCGCCCTTTCAATCAAGCTGATCGGTTTGTGATTGATCTTTGGAGCGGTCCTTGGCCGATCTACACTATCGAGGCACTGGTACCATAGCCATTTCTCACAGGCCAAAACTGTGGATGTTACAATTCCAATCCCTAATCAACGGAGTGATGGATCGCCTACTTGAGCATGGCTGAGTTCTCATCGTCTTTGTTAGATTTGGCTTGCTTGAGGTTGCGCGACCTTAATGTTGCCTCCCTTGCTTGGCCTCATCTGAGGTCGCTCAAATTCACAATGGTTGCCTAGAGTTGCATGGCCTCGATGTCCCCTCGCCTGAAGTTGCATAACTTTGAGGGCGCTTAGACCAAGGTTGTGTGACCTTAACAACCATTGTGATCGGACCTTCCAAATTACTTAGTGTTGTCGCAATTTTTATTTTTTATTTTTCTTCTCCTTTACCAAAGTCCATTATGCAAATTGCATTCAACAGTAATCCTTTAACCTAAAATCCTTTACATTTGTGCAAAAACATTTCCCAAAAACTTACCCAAACGCACCCCAAATTCATCGGTAATAGATTGGTTACTCTACAAAGATTCTTTGCCGTGGATCACTGATGATCATTGATATTCTATCAATTTGATGGTACAACATGCTTCAAAATGAAAAGGGGAAAACAAGATGTTTATGCCAAAAACTGACAAACTTATGGTTACTATAAACAATTAATAGACTTAGGTCCCTGTTTGGGAAAGTGTTTATGTTTCCCAGAACAAAAATTTATGTTCTTTGTTCTAGGGAACAAAAAAAGAACAGATTTGGAATAGAAGCAAGAAGTAAAAAAAAATTGCTTCTTATTCCCAAGAACAATTTTAAAAAACACTTCTTTTTTCTTTCATTCTTTTTCCTTTAAGCCGATCGACGGCCCCTAACAAGGCTTGGCCTCGTCGGGCCACTCGCCGGGCCACCGCTAGGTCGGCGTTGCCCAGCGATGGCCCAGCGAGGCCAACCTCGCGCCGCCTTGGAGAGGCCGAGCCTCGCCGGTGGCCTCGGTGGCCAAGTGAGGTCACCGCCGAGGCTCGACCTCGCCTGGGCGACGCGAGGCTCGGCCTCGCCCGCCCGGTGAGGCTAAGCCTCACCGGGGGCCAGCAAGGTCCCCAGCCATGGCCGAGGGTGACCAACCAAAAGGAAGAAAGAAGAAAAAGAGAGAGAGAGAGAGAGAAAAAAAAAATATATATATATATATAATAAAAATATTGAAAAATTAAAAGAAACAACACAAATATACAAGTTTACTAAATGCATTTTTATTTTTGTAATATAAATTTTTTATAATTACCAAGCGTATTTTTATGCTCAAAAATTGTTCCCGAGAACGAAAATAGAAAAAAATTATTTCGTTCAAAATTGTTTTCCGAAAACGTTACAAACGCGCCCCTTAATCAATGAGAGTATAATTTTATTAATAGCAAAAGCTTTTATACTATAAAAAAAAAACAATTCTTATAATATAATATAAAAACACACCATTTCACTATAGAAACATATTTAATAATTTCTTCATCGTGAAGACCATTTTTGATTCTCAAAGGGTGCAAAAGTATTTCTTAGTTCTAAAAATGGTTTGAAAATTAGTTCAGAACCAATACAACCTGGAAAACGACGGTTTCCAATCTTGAAATTGGGAAGAAAACCTGTCTTAACCTGGTTCGAGAATAGTGGAAATGGAAACTAAACCAATTCTATCTACAACCGGCCTTGAACTGGACCCGTTGCACACTTTTAATCTTATATGCCCTAAAAGTTTATATTTTTTTGTTAAATGGTGTCCTAGACGCAATACAAAGTCTAATTTACATGATGTTGAATTTGAACCATCATGATCTAGATCAATAAAACAAAGGAGAGATGGTCACATTAGACGATCAAGTGAGCATGCCTCCATCAAGCCCCATGGCAGAGCATGGCACAACCAATGTGAATTTTTCCATAGGAAATGTCTATCAAATTCTTGTGGTGGGGGGCGGAGCACATCAAGAAATCGCGAGTAACGCAAGCCAAGAAAAATCAAGTTAATTAAATAGGCTCAAAAGGGTGCATGTTTACCACGAGATTTGGTCTTCACGGCATCGCCCCACATGCTCCTCTCAATCATGCTCTGAACTTTCGAAAAAGAATTATATTTTTGCTGCTTCTAGGAGGAATGGAGCCCGCACATGACCTTGTCTTCTTTTTCGTACTTTATATTCGTATTCTAATCAAATTAAACAGAGAGAGAGAGAGAAAGGGGAGAATATTTCGGGGAAGAAAATATGTGAAAGGAATATTTACTCAAAAGATTTTGTTCAGTATTATGACTCATTAGGTTCCTCCGCGACGTCACCCCCGGCCATGCTCCGTACACGTGTACGCCTCCGCTCCACACGTGGCCCTCCCGCAGAATCTGATGCCAGCGGTGCGGACCTTCTGAACCCCGGCGACCAAATCTAATAGTTAATTCTTTGCTTTGTTAAACAAACGAGAGGCGCAAAATGCATAATCAATTTATTTTTTCCATATTTTGGAGCCGTTTACTTCGCAAGAGATGAATAATTTAAAAAATATTTTACTAAAAATTATCGCTTGTATCACCTGTATAATGAATAAATGAAAACTACTTTGATCATCCATAAAAATGTTCAAATATAAATTATTATCGATAATAATTTATATTTTTTATTTATTTTCAAATCATATGAATCACTAATTTTAAAAAAAAAAAAAAAAAAAATCCCTGAAATTATTAATTTTCTACGGAGCCTTGTTTGTCAGAAGGGCTAAAAAAGAAAAGATTCACTTCCCACTTAAATTATAGAACCATCAAAATAGGAAGGAGACAATTTGTTCAAAAAAATAAAAATAGGAAGGAGACAAAAGCGAGGCGCTTGAGAAGGTGCCACCTTGCCACCTCGACCAGCTACAAGCCTGCAAAGTGAAGAAAGGAATTTGAGTAAAATACTAAAAAGTGGAGGAAAAAAAAGGGTAACCGAATTAAAGTAAAAAAGACAAATTTAAAGAAAAGAAAAGGAAAAGAAGGAGAATCAACCACGACGACCCCCGAAAAAAGGGTTTCGGAAATCAAGGGCATGCCGGGCGGCGAGAGACATACATGTGGAGCCACTTCGGGTGCTTCTCTCTCGATGGCAATAAATCATTTCTTTAAAAAAATAACATTAAAATACCCTCGAAAGAAAAGTTAAAATAATAATAATATGAAGACAGAGATAATTAAACATTAGCATGTGCGCAGGTAGGATTAGCCTAGGTATCGAATGATATTATTGTACTTTGGCATAACAATGTGGTCCTTGGCTTGGTTCTAAACCATTATGGTTTGTACACGTTGCTATGATGCCCCATTGCCTTTGTGTGGTCTTAAATATTTAATTGATTCACATTCGCAAGTATCTTGCGATTCATCATTTCAATCTCAGTCCATGCGATTTATTCAAAGTTCAAACAATGTAACTTTAACATGAGGTCATACATTCTAATGGGTATCAACTTTTTTTTTTTTCCAAAGTGGAGATTAGTTTATGGACAGACCATTGAGTTTATTTAACTTGTGCTTTTGATAATTGATTCCCACTATGGAACGTTCTATGTATTTTTCTTGTGATTCATTGTTCGAAATCTCGATTGGACAACTTAATTCTAGTGATTAATGAGTTCATTGCTTACGTTACGATATGAAAGATTGTACACGTGCAAGCATATGATATTTCTCTATCTTTTCATAGTTTGTAAGAGATTTTAAATTGTTATTTTTGGCATTTCCACTTCCGATATTATCATTGCTTATGTTTGTTTCTATAGCTCAGGACTAGTAAGCAAAAGGTATTGAGGTGATATATTAGTCTCTCTCTCTTTTTTAAAATAAAATTCTCAATGGAGAAAATAAGTTATGCAAATGGGGGGAGAACTCAAAAGGTGAAGCTATTAAAACACTATTTTGATATAAACACTGCCTTTTGATAATAAACTTAAATACCCTTTTAAGATGGGAAAACCCTACAATGAGGGATAAAATCTAAGCTTGTTGTATAGTTGGGTATAATTAAGAACGTATTTTATCGCTTTTATCTCCAAGATTTTTAAAACAAGAACAATGATATTTCAATCTTAAAAATTTCTGGAAAATATTTACAAGATCTTTCGCATCTCTTTTGAAACATTTCTAGCGTTTTCTATTTTGAAGATTTTCAATTCCAAACCCTATACTTCAAGTTTGTACCCAATCTCCCCAAAAAGGAGACTCCAGCTAGCTACTTCTTTTTCTTTTTCTTCTTACTTTTTTCCTCATTCTTTGATATTATTACTCGCCATGTTTGACCCCGCAATTTCCCGTGTAAAAAATCAAGTGGTTTGGACTGACTCGTTCCCTTTTTTCAAAGGCCAAAAGGACAGAAAATTACCAATCCCGAGATTGGCACGGTGTCAATAGCGGGAAATCAGCATCGTTAAGTCAAGAAATACAACATTAATCACGAAGCTTCTCTTGTCTTCCGGTCACTCGACCTATTCTAGTTAGGAAACCTCGGCGCAAAGGTCACCAACTCAAACTCGTGACATACTAATTCCTCTAATATTTAATATTTTCGATAGTGGTCCTTTGGAAAATCATTAATTAGTGAGCGATACTCACAAAGCACTGCCAACAAAAGAATAATGCAAGTTTCACGTAAATTATGGGAAACTACACACATCAAGAATAATTTGAAACTAAAACCTGTGGTCGTTCCGGCTCCGCTTGAATAGCAGAAAGGGATGTATAGACTGAGTTTGAGATATATTAAAAACACATGTTGTGTATATTTTAATTTTGGTTCCCTTCCAATTAGCAAGAAAGTCAGCTTAATTTGCTCTAAAATTCCACCTAACCACCCCATATGATGAAAAGAAATGGAAGATGCCGTGAAAGAATCAATCATGGCGGAAGCCCTAGTTTTCCTTCCAAAACCACGTGCATTGGTACATTGGATCGTCCATGTTTAGATGGAAAAAGCAAAGTTGGTATATGCTGATTGCTTACCATTTTTGTAAACTTGCGTGATCAGGCCAAACAATTATTGTTGGATTCGTACATTGGCTGGGATCAAATAAACGAATCGTACCAATTCTCGGTTGTACGACATTGTTTTGATAGCGGTTGATCTCCCGAGTTGATTTTGTGCATGGTATGCACTCACCAAATAAATTTGCATAAATAGATTCATAAAGAAATTTACGGTACATGCATATGACGAAAAATAAATAAAAAATCCATAATCTACAAATATATTTAAATATATATTATTATCGAGAATATAAACTTTTTCATTTACTAAATACATGAGGCAATCTAAGCTATCATTTTTAATAAAATATTTTTCAAATCGTCAACTTTTCGCCAAACAAGCATGTTCTAAATTGTTAAATGTCCTTACGATTTATATAGATATTCATTCAAGATGACACAAGAATACTCCACTCATGCTACTTTCAAAAAGATTAAGCTCAAGCTAAATAAGCATATTGTCATGTTAATTAAAGAATAGGGATATTTCCTAAAATCAAATCACACTAAGGTTTTGTTTGTTTCGCAAAAATGAATGATAAACATTGATATGGCTTGTAAAAATAAATCAATGATCTTTCTTCATTGTCTATGAAATTATTAATACGTAAATTATCATCAATAATTAAAATAACTTTCATCAATTAATTATTTTAAGTGATATAAATAATTATTTTTTAAGAACATAATTTACAAATGATTCGCGTTTCGTGGAGCCAACTGAGGCCTCGACATTGTTTCGAATAATATGTAATAAAGTAATAGACCAAATTAGGGTCCCTGGTGTCGCTATCGTCGGGACGTTGTTGTTTTTTATTTCTCCAGTTGTCAACATTTAACCTCGTGTATTAAAAGAACCAACTGCCTTTGACGTTAACCCCGGTTAACCCGTGGTTTCCTCACTAAACTGGGGGAAGACCGAACGGGTTGCCGGCGCATTCCTGTCGGACGCCTACCTCGCGTTCCATCATAAAACGTCCGATAAATCCTTTATGGAAAAAACACATATATCGACACGTGGGGTTATTTATTAAGTTTTTGAGTTTCTAAAAATTTGAAAACGTTTATTTTATTTTATTTTATTTTTTGACGTAATTCAAACGAAGAGAAAATGATACAGATAATTTTTTAAATTTCACTTTATGTACAACGTAAACTCTAAACTTTTTATTTATTCAATGTAATACTTGAATTTTAACTCAATTTTTAACACAATCCATTAAATTTTAGTACATATTCAATACAATCCGTAAATTATATGAAAATACTTCATATTATTTGTGATGATTATTGGAAATTTATTGTTAATGAATTATATTAAATATTAGGCAAAAGTTAAAGGAATAAGTTAAACAAATTAAAAGTTGATGTTATCATTCGTGTCATTATTTCTTTAAATAAAAGTTTTTTTTTTTTGTCAATTCTACTCTACTATGATGTAAGGTGTGGGAGTTAAAATCCACATTTGAAATTAGTTCGCCTCCAATCCAATTCTCTAATAAGATGAAAATTCAAACCCACCATCACCCCCTTCCAACGTGGAAGGGTAGGTTAAGAAAGGTAATATTGCGAGGTCCAAAAACGAGGGTCGATCCGTGGGGCAAGGAAAGCGGTCCCACCGTGACCGCGAAGCAGGGGATCACGCGTCATCGAGCGTCGCAAGTTTTCGCCTTCGAGCTCCGGGAAGGAGGCAGCGGAGGCAGCGACGCCTGTCCCGATTATCGGAAACGTGGCGCGGAACGACGAGGCCGAGGTGGGACGAGGCCGGCGCGAGTTCCCAGGCCACACGTGTACGCCATCCCGCCCCAGCGTGTACGGGCAGCGGGGTCAGCAGCCTCCTGCTCTGCTCTGCCTGCCCCCGCCTTGCAGTTGCTGCCACGCTGCCCGCACTTCGAGGTCGACTCCTGCGCGCAGCGCTAAAGCGCTGCAGGGGGGAAGGAACACAGTACGGTTCATGAGGCCCCCTTTGCGTCTTACTCGGCTTTTTGTCCGGTTCCCCCCCGAACTATAAAATTGCGATATTTTATTCGTCGACGATTACCAAGTGAAAGGAATTTTGCTTACTATTAAGGTAAACGGGGAGAAGAATCCGTACGTATTTACTGTTACTGTGACGAAAGAGCATAAAACAGATCTCATATTAAGATATATATATATATATGATAAATTTGCTATAAATTAATTTTTAATTACGAAAAATTCAAAATCCATACACTCGTACTAAATTTATAATAAACTAATATTTTGACAAAAAAAATCTCAAATTGTTATATTTTTTTTATTAAATTAGATAAATATCATGAAAAATTACAAACTAATAAAATTGTGATAAATTGAAGGTAAAATTTCAAACGGTGTTACGTGTTACACAAATTTAACAATTTAATGATAAAATTTAATAAAAAATAATTCAGAATAAATTTGTTATAAATATAATAAATTAATTTAAGATAAATTTATTGAATATATCAATTTAAGATTTTTTGTGATATTAATTATTTTATTAATAGCTGATTTCTATTTTGAACATTTCTCGTCACGACGCGAAAGGATTCCCAATAGCCAGAGGCTATAACGAGGAATTCACGCCCTTGTGGAGTGGTCGACCGTTTTCGAGATTTCGGGCGGAGCTCGTCGCGGACCATGACCTGTCGAAGAAAACTTGGAATTTTCTTCAGAAATAGTTAAAACGATTTTTGGCAAGAGAGCGTGAAAAGAAGAGAGAGAGAGAGAGAGAGAGAGAGAGACCTAGAAAAGAAAGGCCAATGATGGCAGCCCACGCCACCATCATCAAACCGGGTGGGGCCCACGCCCACGCCCTCGCCCTCGCCTCCAGGTGGGGCCCGGTAGTCGATGGGTTTGATTGCCAGTGGGGCCCGGTGACAAGTTGAGGAGAGAGAGAGGGGGGAGGAAAACGACAAAGGAATCCGGGAGTAAAAGTGAACGGGGGGGAGTGACGTGAAGGGGGAGTTTGTTTTCTTGTTTTCATGATTTTTTTAATTATTCTTTTTTATTTCCTTTTGTATTTTGTCTTGGAGCGAGAGTGAGATTGCCAAAACCGTGGGTTTTGGGAAATTGTGGCATCATTGTTGGTGGACGTACGAAAGCCGGGCGTTGGCGTTCGTGGGCGAGGCGGAGCGCGCGTGCGCCTCACCTCCCTGGAAATATCGCCTCTGATTTATGATATTTAAATAGTGAGCCTCCCTTTACGATTGCCAATAAAAATGTTTATGAAATTGTTCGCATGAGAATAATAACCTATTTTGAATAACAAAAAATATAGGGTCCGTTTCTTCAAGGCTCACGACATGCTATTATTTTAATAATAAGTCAATAACTATTATGCTAACAAAATCTATTTTCAATTATTATGTAAAATTAGGTATGTAATTTAGTCCAATCGAGTCGAGTCTAGCTTAAATTTGAATATTTAGTAAGAGTTAGTAATTTCTTCTTTTACCTTACCTTTTTGGGCTGTTTAAATGAGAATTTATCATGGGAAAAGAGGTGGAGGTGCTAGAGAGTTCCAAAGCCAAACAGGCAAAAGCACAGCTGGTGAAAACGCTCGGCGACCTAAAGAAACACTCGGCATCCCATCCTCCCTTCACGTGGAATGGGTTCTTTGACTTTAAAGCTTATTAAATTTAAATAAGGTCATCTGAACCTACCCAAAAAATTAATCCAATAATGGGCCCTTTGTTTTTTGTCGATTACGCTGTAGGCATTTATTAAACGACTAAATAAGGAAGTTCGTGGTTCTTGATGTATCGTCTCTCACGTGTCGTGCATAAATAATCTATCGAAAATGGAAATATATTAAATTTGATAAATGAATGCTTCAAGATCACACGTGAAAGAAAATCACGGAGAAATATGAGCGAAATCCTTGAGCAATAGTAACATGAAGACGTCCAAATTGAGAAAGAAGAAAAAAAGAAGAGAGAGAAGAAAAAGGGGTAATTAAATTCAATGACTTTAGGACCAGATTTATTTTGGTCGGGAGGCTTTGGGACCAATTGACTAGGCACTTTACGAGTTTTCTTCTCACATGTGTGAGGACCTTGCTAAAAAAGTTCTCTGAACATGAGTTAATGCGTTATTTAAAATTCATTTATAAATTTTCATGCGTAATTTCATCATATTACATGCTATAGACATTCTTAAAATTATTCTTTTATTCAATATGGAAATTTCATATAAAAAACATAATTAATAAGCGTCGGCCGGGACCCCGGTGACAATACCGCCATTTTTGGAGGCCAGAGCAAAAATAGTACAGTCCGAGAGAGAAAAAGGTTGGGGAGGGGGGGGAAGGTGTGAGATCGTGACGGCGACGCGCATTGTACGAGCGTGGGACCAGCTCGAGTCATTTGAGTTAGACCGGAGTAGCAGCGGAGACTCGGAGTGGTGGGACCCGCGAGGGTGGTGGGGTAGGTTTCGAGGGCGAAGGGTGGGGGGGACCTTCCTCGCTGATGGACAGATCTGGGACGTCCGTTTGCTCGCTCCCGCGAGGGCATCCGGTTCCTCTCCGTTTTGCCCCCCGGCTGGACCGTCGAACTACGGAATTGCCTGCCACTCCCGATATTTCTCCCGCAGCGGAGTGTCGTGGACGAACCGTTTTTGGGTTTAGACGAGAAAATGTCGACAGGGAAAGGGAGAGGGAAAAGGGAAAGGGAAAGGAGAGAGAGAGCTATCGATGGATCGTGACGACTCCCACTCTGCGAATCAAGGAAAATCAACAAGGGTTCACTAATCAATGAGTAATTACCGCATATATTGAGAAAATTTTATGATAAAACGGCCATTTTTGTATTGAGGTAATATCCCGATCATGTTATGTTAAGAAAAAATGTTGTTGTATTTATACAAAAAATTAATGTTGCGATCTTTGATCATCGTTCATAAACGGCCTTGTACGTGTTTGACTCGAAAGAGACGTACTTATAATTCTCAAATTGAAGACGTAACAAGATCATTTGTATTTATAAGTATTTCTGTAAGAATCTCTTTGTTGGACGTCGATGCTTTGATTGATTCATTGTGAAAAGAATGTGTTATTTTACGTGATTTATGTATTGCTTTTATCTACATATATCTAGTACATTACTTTTAAGCTTGTGAATTAATGATTGTATGAAACAAACCATCTTTCATACACTTTTGGTTTTTCCCTGTTCTAACTAGGAAAAAGCTGAAAATTTTGCCCACGTACTTCTAAAGGGGAGATGGTATGGATGGTGAAAATGACGATTACCATCGTTGTAGTGGTGAGAATGCTAACAATTCATACTATAACATATAGTCATGATTCCATTATCAAAACGGTGTATACGGTCTCCTTATTTCTATAGTCTCTACTAGTTCTTGAGTGTGCCACATAAATTATTATAATATTTTCATCTATATTGAAAACTTAATAGACAGGATTGATGTAATAATAACAATTATTTCCCTTTCAACATTACGAATTGCAATGCATATAATGCAATACAATCATTTTCCTTCTCAATTCTTACGTAGCTATAAGTCTTGTTAAACATCTCAATTCATTCAGCAATATAAAATCTGGAAATATCCTTATTTCAAAGTGTAAGTAACTCTGGATTTTATTGATATTTTCACGACATGTATTTTAAACTCTTTTCGCCTCACCTGTCTATAAATATCATCCCGTCTAAAAGCATCGCCATAAGACTTCGTTCAAAAACTAATAGGCTTAGATTCTTAAAATTACTTTCATCAAATTTGTGTCGCATTCAAGTCAAATGCTCAACCACCGGGACAATCTTTCCTTAAATACGCTTTTTAGCTTGCACGAAAAATTCTCGGTCGACGTTCGAGCCGTCCCTCTCGAGTGGCATTCTCGCAATTCGGGCCAAGTCGAGAGGCGGGCTCCGTCATTTGCAGGCGAGGGCTGAATTATTTTTCAGCCCGACGTCGAGAAGCAGGGACATTTCAGCCAATTGATTCGCTCTGCTCCCGTCTCTCCAAACCTGCCGTTGTTTTCCACCCTTCCCAAACCCCTCTGCACCAATTCTTTATAACCACTCCTCCTGCGCCTGCTCTTCCCCATCTCTCTCTCTGTACCTCTGCCTCCATCTCTCTCTCTCTCTCTCTCTCAAGGCTGCTACTGCAACTCCAAATTTGCTCGAACGAACTGGCTCTAAGACGACCACCCATGGACTCCGCGGCCGCCAGGCGACCCTGTTTCATCGAGGAGGACGACGGGCTGGCCTCCCTGGCCGACATGGAGGCCGGGGTGTCCGGGAAGCAGTGCCACGCGTTCGTGTCTCGGCGGCCCCTCTGCTCCGCCCGGAGCGGGTTCCGGAACGTGTTGTCGTCCCCCAGGTCGTCCTCGAGGTTTTACGACGCCAGATCCGAGGACCACCAGCCCCATTTCTTGGATTCCTGTTCTCTCTGCAAGAAACCGCTCATGAGCAACAGGGACATCTTCATGTACAGGTCCGTTGGATTTTTCTGGCCACCTTTTTATTCGCCCTTTTTTCTTGTGGGTCTTTTCTATGTCTCCCGGTTTGCCGAGGTGAAGTGATTGGTGATTTGACCGTGAAAAGTTTCCTGCCAGTACTGTTAGTGCTGGAGGAGAAAGTCCCAGAGAAATCTGGCGATTTTTTTTTTTTTTTTTTTGCGTCACTTAATTGTTCGACTTCACTAGCAAAGACTGGATCTATTTCCTTGGCTTCCGTCGTCTTGTTCCGGGCTGATTTATTTCTTAAATTTTCTTAACCAGACCGGAAAAACAAAGACTTTGTTCCTGCGTAAGAGCAGAGATTTATTACGGAAAAAAAAAAAAAAAAACACCAAAATTTACTAAGCGTCTCAGATTCTTCACGTTGAAAATCATATTTGATGTTGGATGAGATGGTGTGTCTGATATGAGTTTGTCACGTGGTGTTTCTTGCAGAGGGGACACACCATTTTGCAGTGTAGACTGCAGGCAAGAGCAAATAGAGATGGACGAGGCCAAGGAGAAGAACTGGAACCTCTCTTCCTCCATGAAAGCTCTGAGGAAGAAGAAGGAGCAGAGGAAATCGACCTCTCCCACCAAAGCTCAGGACTACTCTTTCCATGCGGGCACTGTCGCAGCCGCTTAGAAATCGAGGCGCCACTTTTTTGGCTCGCTTAATTATCACATAAGTATATAATATGAACACAAAACTATTTCACATAAACCAACTCATGTGGAACAAAGACGAAGATCTTTGGTTCTTGGACGTGGCTGACGGAGCAGAAGGGCCAAGGAGAGTATTAACAGGCGGAGGAGATGGACGACGACGACGAAGACGACCCAACAAAGCAGCACAGAGAAGGAAATCGGAGAGAGACGAGAATAGAGAAAAAGGACCCATTTTGATGTTTTTGTTTTCTCGATTGCGGGTGTATAAGTCTTAAGGGGATGGATGTGATATACAGAGGTTGAGGTTGAGGGTGAGGTTGAGGTTGTGGTTGTGTTCTGGGAATGTGCTCAATGAGATGGCTCTGGTTTTGGCTTTTTTCGATTTCTTTTTTTTTTTCTTTTCCGGTTCTTGTGTAATTTTGGCCCTACTTTACAAGAGAAATGAAGAGGCTCCAGCTTTTAGCTATCAGTTCAGTTCAGTGGGAGTCAAAGATTTGAGTTATTGAATCAAACACAGGTGGGGTGGGGAGTTCTTGACTTCCTGCGAACAGCGGGTCCCTGCTCTGTCGATCGAAATGGCGTTTCATCGTTTTCCGCTGTTTTCGGTATCGAAGCTTCTGTTTCTCGACTTCCATGGCGGAGGGGGAGAGGGGAAGAGAGGAGTAGAAAAGGCATTATGGTGTATGAACAGCGTTAATGGAAATCGGTCATAATCACCTCATTAGGTGGACCTCGGCTATAGAATGACGTTTCGAAGAAGGATGATCTCAGCCTTTTGGCTGGCAGTCGCTCCTCTGTAGGAGGGGGTTTAATATTTTGCAATTTTTAATATTTTGATTTTATTTAAGTGCTAAATGTTTGATATTTTGTATAATAAATATGTGTGAAAGCAAATAAATGTTTAGAAAATTATATGTACATTTTTCTGTAATTTTCAATTTTTCTTTTAATTTGGTTGTTTCGTGTTTGGGCTCCCGAACAGCTAATGAGCACAGATTGAGTGGGGACATAGCAGGCCGATGCCGCACGAGGCCCATGTGCAGCTTGGCCTCTTGTTTCATCACGAAACCACGTAAGCAAAATAGAGTAAAGCAGTCAAAGTGGGCCAACTCTTTTTGACTTTTGAATTGTGTTGTGGTTTTCTTGGAGTTCGTCCGAAAGTATGTATAAATTCTCCCAAACGCGAAGGCATTTTCCTTATCGGTGGAAATGCTTGGACGTGGATTGGTGTTCACGACGAAAATATTTTTCATACACTAATTTTCAAAAGAGCGCTAGCTATTTCTTTTAAGGAAATATTTTCTAAATTAATTTTTCACGAAATAAACACATCCTCAAAGTCTACCACAATTATTATTGAACTTTCTACTAACTTTGCTAGTAATCTTGTCCTGTAATCGGTGATTTTTTTATTTTTTTTGGGTAAGGGTGATTTTTATATTTTTAAAAAAAAGGTAAATTTTGACCTATTAATGATTAGTATCTTCTCAACGTTGTGTTAGAAAAAAAGAAGAGATTATGATAAGTAAATGCCTAACTTCTACAAATCCGGAAGATCTGATCCTTGGCGATTAATGATCATAGGATTTGAAAGAGAATCGAATCTCGGTTGTTCACAATTCCTTGTGAGGTATGACATTTTGTGTAGGAGAAAACTAATGGGGCGCGGCTTCTTAGGAGAGCGAAGGACCGTACAAGTTCCTAATTCATGTAAGTATTCATGATTATTATATAACTGGTGAGGTAGATGAATTTTAAAGATGCGTGCACGGATACGATATGTTTTTAGCCTGAAAACACACGCATTCTATGTCATGGTCAAAGAAAACTAGGATTGAGCACACGGCATGTGTACAGTTGAATTAACATGTAAAACGAGAAAATAATAGATTCAGAGTGGTCCAAAACGAAAATGGTGGTCACTTTCTTTCCGAGGAGATGAAATGAGCAAGGATAACCATTCATTAAGTGACAAGTTAGTGCTTAGATCGTGGATAGAATTCACTTACATATATTATTTTATTTTTTTTAGAAAATGTGATTTTGTAAGGAATAAAAAGTGAGTTAATCGAGTGTTTTGGCTTATGGTGTGTTTGTTTCATGGAAAACTCAACGATTGAGAAAAATATTTTCTTGAAAAATACTTTCTAGGAATACGATTAGTTTTTTTTGTTTTTGTTTGGTATATCATTGAAAACCTTCTTTCCTATTTGGACCACATTGGAAAATGCTTTCTCTCAGATAAAAATCAAATTTTTAAATAAACATTTTTTGTTATTATTATTTTTTTTCTTCTCTCCCAGCCGCCTCTCCACCTAACCCATTGCCCCTTCCTCCTGTCCACCGCCATCATTGCCATCTTCGACGACTTCACCTCCCTCTGCAGCGATTCCGTCCACCAAATCTCGGCCGAGCTCCAAGTACAGGCACAAGCTGGCGAGCCTTGACCATGCCCGAGGCACAGGCGTACGTGTCGCAAACAAGGACGAACCTAGGCTCGCACTGGAAGAAGGCGCAAGCACACCGAACAGAGAAGCAGCAAAGCTCCCCAACGAGGCAAACAATGGCAAAGGGGAACTCAATGCAAATGGCCATGGACCAGGAGCTCGCAGCAAGCTAAGCCATTCCAAAGGGCGACGATCCTCCGGTTGCGACCGATGACAGCGTACCAAAGAGCATTGACGCCGAAGTTGCCGGTGTGGAGCCGAATCCATTGGAGAATGAAGGTGCATAAGACGCTGATGAAGAGGAAGAGGAGGGAGCAAAGGCAACAGGAGCGCAGGAGGGGCTAGGGTTGGAGGAGGAGGCAGCGGCGGTGGTGACCAAAGGGAGGGGGCGAAGGAGAAGGAGAGAGGGGAGGAGGAGTTAAGGTTGATAAGCAAAAAAAGAAAAGAGAAAACAAGAAAAAAGAAGGAAAAGAAAAGATATAATAATAATAAATTCAAAAATTTTAATTAATTTTTTTTCTAATAATAAATTTTTCATTAAGCAAGGACCTTAAAATATTTTGGAAAACGTTTTCCAATTCTTTAAAATGGGAAATTGTTTTCGTGAATTTAAATTTTGGAAAGAAAACATTTTATGTTGATTAGAAACATTTTCCGTTAACTCATTTTCCTAAATGAACCAAACGCTGAAAAATGAGGAAAACGTTTTCTCTCGCAAAACAAACACACCATTAATATATATATAATACATATGGCAATTCCCATGCAAGTTTTACATAAAAGTGACTAGAACGGAGAACCGACAAATGACCCCCTGTTCCATTTGGAACTAGGGTCCGGACTGGACCTTGCACCCCGACGTTCTCGGCTCAGCTCTCGCTCTCGCTCTCGCGTTTGCTTTCTGTGCTTTCTCATGCCGAAGAAAACGGCTAGAAGAGCTCCAGAAGCTGCACACAAAACTTCGTGTTCACAGTCGAGCTCCCTCTCCCTCGACAAACTCACGATTTTCTTGGGTCCTCCCCCACCCTACCTCAAGAAGACCCTTCAAGGTCTCTCCCTTTTGCTTGATATCTCACTCCATTCCCCCTTTCACTTTTTACCCTCTGCTCCCTGCCATTTTTTCAGCAAAGACTTTTAAGTCTTTTCCTCTTTGCCAAAACTTGCTACGGCATCCCCTTACTTTTAGCCAACGACGGCCACGTCCGCTTACATTTTAAGCTCAACTTCCAGCCACAAGTCTCCAGCTTTGACCCTTACAAAAGATGGCTGCACTCCACCGAGAGAGAGAGAGAGAGAGAGTTGCTGCTGCACGACACTTGATTTGGTCTCTCTTTTGTTCCGTCCCTTTTGCTTTCGGGTTTGCTTGATCGAGAAAGAGATAGGTCCGGTTTTTAAATGAGAGAGAGAGAGAGAGAGAGAGACGTGGCGACGGATTAGGAGTTCGTGAGAGAGAGAGAGAGAGAGAGAGAGAGAGAGGTGAGCGAACAGTTGTGATTTGCATGTCAAGTGACAAAACGCGAGAGGCTTCGCGCAGAGAGAGACAGAGAGAATAGGATACTTTTGGGCCTGGCTCCAACTCCTCCAAGAGAAGCTCCTCTGGACTCAAACAAAAAAAAGAAAATTAAGAAAATTCAATATTCTGGTCCGAGTGATCCTAATGGATGATTTGATGTGGAATTAAACTTAAAATCACCGATTCCACTTTTTTGAAATTAGGAACCAGATCAGTGTCTCTGTGAATTACCCAGAACTGGTCGGTTCAATCCGATCTGGACAACTCCTTTTGCTTATCCTTAGTTCTATGTGTTAAAGTAATTTTTTTTTTCATTTTTGTTCAACATTTTACGATAAAATTTATACAAAGAAACAAAATGAGTGGTGAGTTGGGGGCGCGTTTGGCTGCACCCTGTTTCTGTTCCCAGGAACAAAAATTTCTGTTTTTTTGTTCCTGGGAACAAAAAAGGAACAGAAACGCGTTTGTGTGCGTTTCTGTTCCTTTTTTGTTCTTTTGTTCCTAGGAACAAAAAAGAATGTAAACAGCAAACAAAAAAACTTGTTTGTTTCTTTAACAAAATCTAGAAATACTTATCTTTTTTATTTTTTTCTTTTCTTCTTCTTTTTCTTTCTTTTTTTCTTTGGCCGGTCGCCAGCCTTGGCCATGGCGGCGACCGCCGACGAGGGCGGTGGCCTCGCCCGGCCACGGCGAGGCTCGGCCTCGCCGGCCGCCGGGCGAGCTCGGCCTCGCCGGATCCGGCGAGCTCGAGCTCGCCCAACCCGGTGAGGTCGGGCGAGCTCGATCTCGCCTGATCCGGCGAGGCCGAGCCGCCTGGCCGCGGCGAGGCTCGGCCTCGCCGCCATCGCCCGCGGTGGCCCGCGAGGCCGAGCCTCGTCGGCCGCCGGGCGAGGCCGCCGACCCTCGTTGGTCGTCGCCGGCCATGGCGAGCCTGGGGCCTACCAAAGAAGAAAAATAAAAAAAAAGGAAAAATAAATAAAAAAATAAGAAATAAAATAAAAATATTAAAAAATTAAAAGAAATAAAAAATTATATAAATTTACCAAACGTGTTTCTATTCTTTTTATATTTCGGAACAGATTTACCAAACGCATTTTTTGTTTAAAAATTGTTCCCCCAAACAAACATTTTTTTCTATTTCTCGTTTAAACAATTTTTAAACGAAACGTTACTTCAAACGCGCCTACTTGATGAGTGAGCATCATATATTATTGGATGGTAAATTTGGAAAATAAAATTCCAACAAACGACTCTTTTGCCTTGAAATATATGGTCTACGGTCAAGACCCGTGGTACGCTCCCGTGCCCATGATCAGGTAACTAGTGCATAGAAAGAAAATGAAGCATTGATGTACAATAGTCGGGTTTAAGATAGCGAAAAGTAAGGATGATTTGGGAAAATCTAATAATAGGAAGAAAGAAATAAAGCGGGTAGTTATTCAAGAAATGGGCAGGCCTGGAAAAAAGAAATGAAGGGTAATTTGGAAAATCTCGGAAGAAAATGAGATAAAAAGATGTACTTTGATTTTCGGAAGATGCGAATATAAATATAATAAGACTCGGAAGGCGCGAGAAGATGCACGTATAGAAAAGAAGCCTCTTCACTCAGAGAATATTTTTTACCCAGAAAAGGCAAAAAAAAAAAAAAAAAAAAAACTGAGAATATTCGCACCCCGTCCCCACCGCCTCCGAATCGCGTTCATTTCCGGAGAAAAAAAGAGGTTTTAGGGGGTTTTTATTTATTTTGTTTTTTTTTTTGGGAGAGGGGGGAGGGGGTTTAATATGACGTAGTCCATTCCACGTCGGCATCAACGGTGAGCCGATCGCATCAACTACCGATCTCCGCCGCCCAAGAAAATACTAGGTGCAGGAGAAAATATTAGGTACCTCTAGCGTGTACTAGTTAGAGGCCACTCATCGGGCGACACGTGTCAACCGGTGCCACGCTGGATATTTCGAAAAATGGATATATTCGTTTCTCTCTCCTGACCCACCATTCACTCGGTCAAATTCGAAAAAGCGAAGCGCGAGGCGCTCTCTCTCCTGCACGTCCTCTCTCTCCTCCTAGCCTGCATCCTCTCTCTACTCTACAATGCATTTAGTATGGAAAACATTTTCTCTTTCCTTCGGAAGAAAGAGAAGCCGTTCCTCTCCCATTTCTCTCTCACACCAACATTTCGAAATTTTGAATCCCAAAATTTCGATCTGTGCTCGTTGTTACTCAGCCGTGCGTTAAGCAGCCGTAACCCCGCCGTCGCCGACGAACCACATTATGGCCACCCTTCTCCAGCGCTCGCTTGCTCGCTTCTCTCGCCACGCTCGTTGCTGCTCCGACGTTCGTCAAGCGGTCGTTCCCCTGCCGTCGCCGACGAAGCACATTAAGGCCGTAATAAATGTGCTTTGTCAACCGACCGGAGGAGGAGGGAGGGCCATTTCTTCTTGAGGTGGAGGGATGGGGACAAAGATCTAGCTATGGCGGGGCGGGAGTGGAGCTTGAGCCACGTGTCCTACCATTGCACATTGCGGAGCCGGTCAGTGATTGGGCTTGGTGATTACGTGCTGCTCTCGAGACTTAAGTCCCGAGGGGAGGTCGTCGACTAGCTAAACTCAATTTGAGATGCATTTAGGACTTTCTTTTCTTCCATTGTCTTTATCACTATGTCCAATAGGATGAAGGTTTTCCATCGGCACGGTCGGTGTCCTCTGGTGTTGGGCTCTTCTTTTCAATTTTTGAACAATCGAATTGAACATTTACGGTGAGGAATTCTCTCCATTATCTCAACTTGCAATCTTTGTCAACAAAGTTTGATTGAACCTAGGTAAACCCTGAGGAATAGATGACAAATATAGAGTTAAAGCAAAGGGAACTTGACAAAATTTGATCGGCCGGAGCCATTCTAGTGGGAGTCTTAAATTTTTTTTTTTTTTTTGGTTCAGTAGGTTCACGAACTACACAGTTTACACATAAGACTATTCTTGTATATACCACCACATCATTGGTGAAGTCAAATTTGGCTTTCACGAGATTAGAGAGACTGAATGATGCTTGAACATGTAAGGAAGGAGGTTGCTATATCGTCTTTGAAAATTGGAAAATAGGATGAGAATGCTCCTTCTGATTAAAAATTGGAAAGTGGACATTTGCTATAAATATTTGCCCATGCTCATGAAGCATGCCAATCGGCACCTCTGACGAAGTTGGGGCTACCTAGGAAGTGATTGTATGCTCAAACTTCTTGCTTCTGATGTTGTCTGGTGGTCTTGGTCCTTGTTTTATAGGTGTCGCAGGGCCTTGGGTCGGGTCGTGTTGGGGAAGATCGGGTTGGTGTAGTCGATGTGGTGGAGGGATGACAACGAAGTGACCGGGTGAGCCGTGAGGAGGCCGAACGTCTCCTGAGTCTCGTTCCATCCAGTTGCTATCATAAGACCATCAGGGTTAGTAGCGCATGAACCAGATATTCTTTTGAGATAGAAGTAACGTGCTTGCTTGATTGGATTAATCTACTAGCACAGCGTCCCAGAGAATTTTGGAAATAAAGTAGGTTAGATGGTTTCATAGCATTAGAACATTGGCAAGCTAGTAAATGTTACTTGATGTGTGAAATCATCTTCCCACCACAAGGTTCTGTATCCTTTTTGTTTGAACCTCAAAGCTTCAGATTACCCTCGGGAATACGATAGTGCCTGTCTTCAAATGAGATTATCCTACAACCCAACTACTGGCCCTTTGCTATTTCTTGTTTAGTGGACTGATTGCCACCTCGCCAGTACCTTAGATTGCTTAGGATTCTCATTTACAAGGTAGATTCTTGGTTTCTTTTGTTCTTTAATGAAATAGTGGCTATCTTGTGGGAATTAATCTTCATGCTATTTTCCAAATTAATATACACAATAACTCCATTTGGGCGAGTAATTGTATATATTAATTTTTATCAATAAGGAACTTAAAAAATTTATGTCTAAAATTCATCAAAAAATATGAAACACTTTACAACACCCGCTTCCCAATATCATATTGCATTTATCAAACAATAATTTTTGCCACAATTTTTTTAAAATATATATTTTAAAATTTTAAATTTTAAATTTAATATTATTTTAATATTTCGGACTTCCGCAGGCCCAGGACCCACGACCAGCCCAAATCGGACCGCGGGCCAGACCCGTGAGGCCCAAACCCTCACACAGCCCACACCAAATAATATTGGTCTTGGAAATTGTGGGCCAAAAATTGCTGAAAAATGGCCCATGTGTGCATGAGCCCATCTTCCTTTTAATTGAGAATAGCTCACGAAATGGGCTGTTTTAAATGGCCCACGAAATTTAAAGAAAATTTGGGCGAAAGCCCATATTTAGGCCCAGGCCCGGCCGAAGGTCTTCTTCAACCTCCAGCCGGGTCCCGAATTACCTGCAAACCGGGTCACAAGACCCGATTTCGACCCGAAGCTCCAAAAACACATAGAATAATTGATTTTTGATGAAATTTCTCCATGGGTCTTGCATATAACATCAATATAATTTATTAGAATGAATTAAACAAAAAAAAAACCAGTAAATCTCCACATGTAAGCTTCAAAATTTCGGATCACCTTCCATGGCCTAAAATTCAGTTTTCTTAAATTTAAGCACTAAAAACTTACTTTAATGCAACAAAATGATGCCAAAACTGTTGGAGAAGGAATCGATTTAGTCTCGAAGATTGATTCAGCAAATCATAGATAATCGTAGATATGTTTTACTTTAGGAAAATTAATATTGTGTAAATATTTTATGATTCATTTACTGTACTACAAATATACCTGTACATTGATATGCGGAGTAATACAGAATACAGAAAATTTCTCCCAATTTTCACAAATCTTGTCATGGTATCAGAGCATTCGGTTCTGACATAGCTTCCACAAAATCGTTTGAATTGCCCTCACTTGTTTTTTTTCAATTTTGTTGTTGCAACGCTTTGCCCGCAAAACAAATTGACACACTAAGTGAGAATTCTTCTTTTTCTTTTTGTCATCTCAAAAGAGGGTCGAGCTCTTTTCTTGATCCACCTTGCGTATTTTTATTGCCTTCGATTGTTTTCTAGTTTATTGCTGCAAATCAGTACCTGCAAAATAAAATCAGCACATCGAAAGGAATTCAACGCTACATCCAACATGCAGAATCCAGACGGCAAAGAAATTCTACCCGCATCCTCATCCGACCAGGTCTCTGAAGAAATTGAGCAAACTGCTCAACACCCAGCGGCTCAAATCACGAGCCAGTTCCCAGCTACAATCCAATGGCCGTACATGCCATGGGTTCTTGTTCAAGGGTCATGGGCTCACGGAACCCATCATTGGACTCCTGGATTCAGCCAACAGTGGGCTCCACAACAATAGCCGAACCCAACTGGAGATCCAGATTTCACCTCCCCGGGTCAAAGACCCGAATTCATTTCGGGTGGAATGCCATCAAACCCTTATGCTAACTCTTACCCGAATTTTCCACCTCGGTTCATTCCGCTCCCTTTTTCGAACATCGCCGGTTGTCCATAACCCTACGACCCGCTTTATACTTCACCAGCTGACAGCCCGGAATTGAAGTTAATCACGCTTCAACTTGCTGGACCAGACCATTACTCGACATGGGCAAGGGACTTCCACCGGGCTCTCGTTACAAAAGACAAGGACGGATTCCTTGATGGATCTGTCCCTCTTCCGCCCGACGACCGCATGCAACGCCACTGGAGGAGGTGCAACCACTTGGTACGAACCTGGATCAGGAACTGTGTGACGGCAGAGGTCGCCGCCGGACTTCCTCCTACAGAAGATGCAAAAACGATGTGGGAAAACATTAGAGAAATGTATGGAAAACTTGATCGGGTTAAAGTTTTTCTTTGACCCAAGCTCTCGCGGAATTGAAGCAAGGGAACCTCTCGGTTACCACTTGCTTCAACCGCCTATCAACCCTTTGGAACGAGCTCGAAGCCGCGAAGGAGCAACTCGAAGGCCCAGAGACAACAATCAGGCAGTATAGAGAGATTAAGGAAAGGGAGAAAGTAACTCGCTTCCTATTAGCCCTAAATGATAGTTGGATACCTTTCCGCTCACAGATCCTCGCCCTGGAGCCGGTGCCGCCGCTCGGTCGCATTTTTCAACTTGCTGTCCAAGAAGAAAATCAGCGCCTTGCGACCACCGGACAAGAGAGGGGAGGAGAGAGCATTGTGCTTGCGGCGCCCGAGAAGAACTTGGGCCACTCCCATGGCGTTTTTCGCGCGTCACATCAAGGAAGCGGCTGGGTCGCGTTCGGGAGGAAACGCTTGACTAACAGAGGGAGGAGAGGAACAAGAAGACTTCTTTGGGAACCCTAGAACTTACCGATCCAATGGTCAAGATCGAAGCGGGGATCGACGGTACTGTGCTTTCCGAATTGACAGAGATTATAGGCGTGGAAGAGCATCCGACGGCCCTTATGCTTTGCCCGATTTGATGGCCATGATCGGCGCCGCCCACATGGATTCGACGGCTCTTATACTGTGCGATCCGACGGTCCAGATCAGCGCCGATCACACGGATTTGACGGCCCCTTTTCGCTGCCCTATGGTGCTGAATTATATAGAGGGGGAGGACAAAATTCTAAATTCAAGGGTAAGTATTGTGAATATTGCCGTCGTCCCCATCATACTATTGAAACATGTTGGAAATTGCATGGTAAGCCTACTGACAAAGAAAAAAAAGGGAAATGATTTTCTGCTTATCAGGTATCTGCATATGGAAATAATCCAGCTCACCAATCACTTTCCCAGGATCAATATGAGCAAATTATGAAGGCACTAAATCAATTGAGGGCAGTTGACAAGAGTGCCAATTTTTCAGGTACTTCATTATGCGACACTAAGAATATTTTAGTTGATGCATGGATTATTGATACTGGCGCCAGTGACCACATAGTTTGCAATGAATGTCTATTCTATGATGTCCACACAATATTGTCCTCTATATCTGTTCGCCTTCCAAACGGAATTGTCACTGATGTCAGAAAAATTGGGACTGTATACCTTAGCAAAAATATTGTCCTAAGAAATGTGCTGTACATTCCTGAGTTCGAATTTAATCTCATATCAGTTTCCGAAGTTTGTGAGGACAATCATTGTCAAGCCTTTTTCAATTCTGAAAATTGTTCATTTCAGGACCTTTCGACTGGGAAACTGATGGGCTTGGGTAGAATGGAATAAGGGCTCTACTTTTGGGTCAATCTTTCTAGAAATTCTAATTTATCCATTTTTTGTAATATTATCTCAAGAAATAAAATTTCCCTTTCTCATAAGCGTCTTGGTCATAGTGCTCGTTTTCCTTGTCCTGATTGTAAGATATGCCCATTGGCAAAACAAACACAAGCAACATTTCAAAATAGCACCTCTCGTGCAATTAGTGTCTTCTCATTAATTCATATGGATATTTTGGGGCCCTACCATACACCACACCGTGATGGATCCTATTATTTTCTCACCATAGTTGATGATTACTCTCGTGCTACTTGGATATTTCTCATGCAATCCAAGAGTCAAACTTTTTCACATTTGTCAAAATTCTTGTCCATGATCAAAAATCAATTCAATAAAGGTGTTCAAAGGATTCGAACAGATAATGGCAGTGAATTTTTCTCCCATGAATGTCAATCTTGTTTATCATCTCAAGGAATACTCCATGAGAGTTCTTGTGCATACACTCCCCAACAAAATGGTGTTGTCGAACGTAAACATCGACATCTTTTAGAAGTTGCCCGAGCACTAAAATATCAAGCTTCCATTCCTGAATCTTTTTGGAGAGATTGTGTGGTCACGGCAGCCTATTTAATTAATCGCATACCAACTAGAATATTAGATGGACACACCCCTTTTGGAATGCTTTTTGGCAAAGAACCGACGATTGATCATCTTCGGGTATTTAGCTGTCTTTGCTATGTGACAAATATGAAATGTCATCATAAAATGGATCCTCGTGCTCTTCAATGCATTTTTATGGGATATCCAGCTTTGCAGAAGGGTTATCGCGTTATGGAGATATCTACAGGTCGCTTCTTTGTTAGCCGAGATGTTATATTCCATGAAGATGTATTCCCTTTCCAGAAGATGGCATCTGCACATGAGTCATCAATATCAACATCAAATCATCGACAATTCTTATCAGTGGAAGATATATTTATGCAGCCACAGTATTTTTGGGTTGCCCCAGATCAGTCATGCTCTGGATCATGCCCTGTAACGGCACCCGTTGAATCTCTTGTTTTACCTACCGGATCTTCGGATTACTCCACCATTTCATCACCTCAGCAAAATGATAATGGCTTCTTCTCATCACTAATTGCTGAACAAACACCCGTTCCAATGCCCAGGCGCTCGCAACGAGAGGTGCGACTTCCAACATGGACAAAAGACTATATTTGTCCAACCTTGGAAACACCAGGTACGCAATATCCAGTCTCCTCTTATGTTTAAATTATCGCCAGAGCACACATGCTGTATTAGTAGAATATTCGAAAAACAAGAACCATCTTCCTATGAGGAAGCAGCGCGTGATATTCGATGGCAAAAAGCTATGAAGGAAGAATTAGCTGCTCTTACAGCAAATGATACTTGGGATGTTGTTCCCCTGCCTTCTCACAAAAAACCCATCGGTTGCAAATGGGTCTACAAAATAAAATATAAGGCAGATAGTTCGATTGAGCTATACAAAGCTCGGCTAGTTGCGAAAGGATTTACGCAACGTGAAGGTTTTGACTATCATGAGACCTTTTCTCCTGTCTCTAAAGAAGTGACTGTTCGTTCTTTCCTATCTGTTGCTGCAATGCGTAATTGGAACTTACATCAAATGGATGTGAATAATGCCTTTCTTCATGGAGATCTAGATGAAGAAATTTACATGGAACTTCCACCAGGATTACGTAGACAAGGGGAGTCTCGAGTAGGGGTGAGCATGGTCCGGGTTGGTCCGGGCCATCCCCTAACCCTAGGACCAACCCATACAGTGTCGGTCCTCAATTTTTAGGACCAAGGACCAACCCTATTGAGCCTGGGACCAAGGACCGGACCGACCCAATGGGTTCGGTCCGGTTCCAGGGTCAACCCGGGACCGATCGATAATTTTTTTCGTCTTATTTTTTATACTTCCTAAAAAAACAAACCTACAAATTCAAATTACGTATCCATGATCCATCAACAATACGATATTGTGCAACTAAATTATAAAATACCAATACATATTTAGCAAATTTAAGATGACACAATAATAGAAATTTCATATCCGCTAACCGCTCATCGAGATATGGGACAAGATGGAAAGTTCTTGTAATCATCTATCTTTAATATTTATAACACCATATGCAAAAGCGTTTTCTGATCATGTAGAGTTTACTCAACAAAAAATGAGCTTCGCACCACTTGACTAGCATTTGATCATGTAGAGTCTACTCAACCAAAAAATGAGCTTCACACCACTTGATTAACAAATCACCGTAGCAAGAACGCGGTACTACTCTACTCTTAAAAACTTCTACCATTTAACACAAATTGAAAGCAATTAAATCATAAAAAGTTTAAAATACTTAATATAAAGCATGAATATATAACTTCACATCTTGTTAATTCACTTGAACTTCTAAACACTTGAAAACAAAACAAACGACACATAATTAATATTTAACAAAAGTTTTAAATTGAAATTACTATTAGTGCTATTGATAGAACATCTCAATATAGTATAATATAATAGACATTTTACTTAGGTTTGAATATATAAAATAATTATAAATAATATAATATAATATACGGGGTTGGTCCAGGTTGGACCGACCCAAAACTCTTAGGACCGAGGACCAACCCGCACAAAGTGTTGGTCCCTGGAATTCAGACCAAGGACCGACCCGGTCCCCTTGGGAACCGGACCAGACCGCGGGGTTGGGCCGGTCCAGATCGGTCCAGGGTCGACCCTAAACCGCTGCTCACCCCTAGTCTCGAGTATGTCGTCTCCGCAAATCCCTCTATGGACTCAAACAAGCTTCTCGACAATGGTATGCAAAGTTTACTGCAACGCTCACAAATACAGGTTTTATACATTCCAAATATGATTATGCATTGTTCACATGGACCAAAGGTACTTCGTCAATATACTTATTAATTTATGTCGATGATATATTTATTATGGGAAATGATGATGTCACAATTCAGCAACTCAAGGAATATTTGCATATGACCTTTCATATTAAGGATTTGGGACCTCCCAAATATTTCCTTGGTATTGAGATAGCTCGATCCAATGAGGGAATTTGTCTTAGAGAAAATTCGTCTTGGAAATCATATCGGATGCAGGATTATCGGGATGCAAGCCAGCTATTATACCTATTGAGCAGAATGTCAAATTGACAACGTATGAATATGATGCGAACTCTCCTTCTCTAAATAACGATCCATTGCTCAAAGATCCATCAAGTTATCAGCGACTCGTTGGGAAATTGATCTATCTCGCCATGACTAGGCCTGATATATGTTATGCAGTACAAATACTCAGTCAGTTTATGCATAACCCAAAGCGATCACACGCAGCACTGAAGGTTGTGAAGTATTTGAAAGGATGTCCGGGACTTGGAATTTTGTTATCTCACGACTGCAACATGAAGATGACGGCCTATTGTGACACGGATTATGCCACTTGTCCAATGACAAGAAGATCCATTACTGGTTTCTGTATTAAGCTGGGAAAGTCTTTAATTTCATGGAAGACGAAGAAGCAATCGACAGTTTCATTGTCATAAGCTGAATCAGAATATCGAGCCATGGCAAAAATCGTGTGCGAAATAGTTTGGATTCGGGGATTACTTTCAGATCTGGGTGTGCAAGTCGACAGTGCAAGTGAATTGTTTTGTGACAATGGCGCAGCTCTTAAATTGGTTGCAAATCCGGTTTTTCATGAAAAAACAAAGCACATCGAGGTTGACTGTTATTTTACTCGAGAGAAAATTCGAGAAGGGGTTGCTGCCACTCGAGGAATCACAACTGTGGAACAACCTACAGATATTTTCACTAAGCCCTTATGCCAGAGACAGCACAGATATCTATTAAGCAAGCTTGGCGCCTTTGACATTTATAAGCCACCAGCTTGAGGGGGAGTGTTGGAGAAGGAATCTAATTTAGTCTGAAGATTGATTAAGCAAATCATAGATAATCGTAGATATGTTTTACTTTAGGAAAATTAATATTGTGTAAATATTTTATGATTCATTTACTGTACTACAAATATACACGTACATTGATATGCGAGTAATACGAATACAGAAAATTTCTCCCCATTTTCACGAATCTTGTCAAAAACATATATATAACAATACTCGTGCAACGATTTAGAACGAACATCAATCAATTGTAAGTAATTTTATAATTTTATAATTTTTTCATGTATAAACCCTAAAATTTCAAATTTAAAATTCTCACTCAATTCCCAATAAAATTAATTATACAAATTATATATGGCTGGAAAGATCTCGACATCTAAAACAAAAGCCCTATGGTTTCAAGATCAATTGAGCAAAACATCCGCACGGAAAATAACGTCCATATTCGGCTCAAAAAGAAAAAAAAAATCAAATTTGTTATAAAAAAAAATTGGGTTCTACAATCATATATAATATGCTATGATACCACATATAGAAAATTATTTACATAAGCAATTAATTAATTAAGAAGAATCGGATTTATATATGATTGTAAACACTGAAATCAATGAACATAGTGTAATTAAAGTGTACTTGTTTAAGCCATTACTTCACTTAAAAAAAAAATAGATCACTATGATAATAACTATTGGAATACCAGATCTTACCTATTTCAGTTTTCAATGGGATTAAAACAATTGTATAGCCTACCCTTTCTTTTATAGACTAAAAATGAGATCTAACAAACCTTAATCAATAGTATGTTGGGCTATTTCTATTACAGACTTCAGTTAAATATAATTGCCTACACTTTACTATTCAACTAGGCCAATTATTAATAGATGTCAATACTCAATTTAATAAGATCACTCTAGGGTTTAATAAATATTAGAATATCCATTAACCTAATTATTTAAATTAAAAATTAATTAATTAATGTAAATTCATATTATAGAAAATTTCCAACAGTAATTCCCATACAAGCTCGCAATCAGGTTTTGAGGTGGTTTGATTCTTGGCCTATAATCAGAAAAGACACTCCCAATTCTCTCTTTGACCTCAATCCTCGACACTCTTAGCAAGCTGAGTTCAGTCCAGTCCGGCCCAACATCTCTCGGCCTAGCTCTGGTCCTCACTCTCCCATTTACTTTCTCTACTTTCTCGGCCAAGAGAAGAGAACTGCCGTAGAAACGGCCAGAAGAGCTCGAGAAGCTTCACACAAAATGACCTCACCTCACTTCGTGTTCCCAGTCGAGCTCCCTCTCCCTCAGCAAGCTCCCGATCCTTTTGGGTCCTCCCCCCGCCCCACCTCAGGAAGACCCTCCAGGGTCTCTCCCTTTTGCCTGATATCTCACTCCATTCCCCCTTTCACTTTCCTCCGCATCTTCATTTTTTACCCCTCTGCTCCCTGCAATTTTTTCAGCAAAGACTTCAGTCTTTTCCCCTTTGCCAAAACTTGCTAGGGCAGCCCCTTGACTTGTAGCCAACGACAGCCACGTCCGCTTACATTTTAAGCTCAACTTCCAGCCACAAGTCTTCAGCTTTGATCCTTGCAAAAGATGGCTCCACTCTACCGACACAGAGAGAGAGACAGAGAGTTCCTGCTGCACGCCACTTGGTTAAAAGATAGGTCCGGTTTTTAAACGAGAGAGGGACGTGGCGACGGATTCGGAGTCAGAGAGAGAGAGAGAACGGTGACCGAACATGAACGGTGGGAGAGCAGCTGCGACTCGCATGTCAAGTGACAAAATGCGGGAGGCCTCGCGCAGAGAGAGAGAGAGAGAGAGTACGATACTTAGGTTCCAAAAATAAAGATTATCATCCGATCCGGACGGGTGGTTTCATGTGGAACCAAAAATCATCAATTCCACTTTTTTGGAATCAGAAATCAGATCGGTGCCTTCGAGAATCGTCCAAAACTAGTCACTTCCTTTTGCTTATCTTTAGTTCTGTGCGCTAGAGTAATTTTTTTTCTCGTTTTTTGTGCAACATAAAAATGAATTACGATAAAAAGACTTGATAAGTGAGCGTCATTTATTATTGGAGGGTAGCTTTGGAAAATAAAATTCGAACAAATGTCTCTTTTGGCTTGAAATATATAATTTAGGTTCAAGGCACGCAGCACGCTCTCGTGCGCATGATTAGGTAACTAATGCATAGAATGAAAAATGAAGCACTTGCGTATAATAGTCAGTCAAAGATAGCAAGAAGCAAGGATGATTCAGGAAAATCTAATGATAGGAAGAAATAAAGAAAAGGAGGAGGAAGGAAACGAAGTGTAATTTGGAAAATTTTGGAAAAAAAATGAGATAAAATATGTAATTTGATTTTGGGTGGATGTGAATATAAATGGAAAATGTGTTTGGTGAAAGAATGTGAGGCGGAAGAAATTATGAAAATCGTTTTATATTTCTAAAAAATGGATAACATTTTTCTCATTTTCAAAGAAGTTTTGCTAATAGCATAAAATGTTTTTTTTTAATAGTTCATTTTCAGTGAAATGAACATCAAAAAATTTTGAAAATGTTTTATTGGAAATTACTTTTCGTGAAAAAAATAAAGCATTATTTTTATGTTTTCTTTTTCGCTTTTAAATTGATTTTTTATTTTCTTTTTTTTTTCTTCCCTTTCCTTTTACTTTTTGGTCATCGTTAGCCACGATGGTGGCTGGCGACTAGCCATAGGCCAACTTGATCCTTGCCATAGGTCGACAAAGAGATCATAAGCCTTGAACTCACCGGCCTCGGTGAAGCTCGAGCTCGCCTCGTTCAATGAAGCTTTTGCTTGCTTGGATTGGCGGAATCTTGAGCTCATCGATTCACGTCTTAGACGGTCATCAGGTAGTCGACCATCGCCTCGGCGGCTGTGGCGGAGGGGGAAGAAGGAGGAAGAAGTGAAGAAAGAGGAGGAAGGAGGAAGGAAAAGAAAACGGGAAAAAGAAAAAAAAAAAGAAAAAAAAAGCAAAAGAAAACGAAAGAAAAATGGAAATTTAATATAATAAAAGTTCGATTTAAAAAATAAAAATAATTAAAAATTCAATTTAAAAATATATATATAATAATTAAAGTTACAAAATTTTTGGTCAATTACAAACATAAAATTCGATTTTTTTGTAATTTTTTAAAAAAATCAAATCGTATATTGAATAGTAAGAAATATTTTTTTTTTTTATTTTTAGATTTCAACTATGAATATTGAAAAATATAATTATTGCCTTGAAAAATAATTTTTTGAAAAATATAATTATTTTTAGAAATATGATATTTTTTACGAAACGAAGGAAATTTAGCGCGTTTGGTAACGATTATGTTATCGGAATAAATTCGATTATAAATTTTTATTTTTTATTCTCGTTTTCGAAAATAATTTCTAAACATTTTAAGCCAGAATCGTCCAAAATTTCTGATTTTAGAATAGAATTGCGTTTGGTATCATGTCAATTGATTACATTTACAAATCAATTTATTTTAATTTTTAAATAAAATTTTATTTTTCCTTTTATTTTTTTTTCTCTTTTCTCTTTCTCTCTTTGTTCTTTTTCTTTTGGTCGCCGGTCGTTAGTCCTAGCCACCACCAAACAAGGAGGTCGTCGACCCTCGTCGCCAAGTGTCGTCGGTAGTTGGGCAGGGCTTGCCTAGCCCTATCGAGGCTCGACCTTGCCAAAGTTGGGTGAGGCCTGCTTAGCCACCGGTGAAGCTTGCCTAGCCCCACTGATGAGCCTTGGTGGGGTGGGTGAGGCTCGCTTAGCCACCGGCTAGGCTTGCCCAGCCTCGGCGAGGCTCGGCCTCGCTGGTGACTAGGCTTGCCTCCGGCCCAGACCTCGCCTTGGCTGGGCGAGCCTCCAGCGAGCTCGCTGGATTGGTTGTCGGCGATTGGCGGCAGATGGCAATCGTGGGATATGATTTTAATTCTTGATTTTGTTTTCGGAATAAGAATCAATTTTTTTTTTAAATTTTTGATTTTGTTCCAAATCTAATTTCGGGAACAAAAAAATAAAAATTTGTTTCCGAAAACAAAATTTTTACCAAAAACGATTTTGTTTCCAAACTGCTCTCGAAAATAAAAAATTAGAATCGGATACTGTTTTGATGATGGTTACCAAACAGGGCCTTAACATTGAGGAGGTGTGCGAAAGCATATGGAAAGCCGTTTACTAAATCTCAACAGGAGAAGAAGCATTTATACTGAGAATATTTCTTACCCAAAATGAACGAATAAAATATCGAGAATATTTTCCTTCTCTCCTAATTTGGCGCCACAATTCGCACCCCACCCACCGCCTCCGGATCGCGTTCAATTCCGAAGAGGGATAAGATGACGTCGGCGCCATTCGACGTCGGTAGACACGGTGAGCCGATCGCATCGACAGCCGACCTCCGCCACCCAATGCTATCCCCCCCGCTCCACGCGGCTCCTCGCCTGACGCCCACGTGGTGAGCTCCCGAGGGGCGCGTCGCAGCCGATCGCTCCTCCGGCTCTCACCATCCAGTCCACCTAGCGAGTCCCAGTGCAGACGTGGCCATCAAGACACGAATATCTCGCTCTCGCGCTCTCGCGCTCTCTCAACTACTCCGTTTCTGCAGAAGCTCCACCGCCTTCGAGACCTTCGCTGCTGCCGGCGAATCTGCGCGCCTCTCATCCATGCCTGCTCCCCCCGTTCCTCTCGATCGGGCTCTCGATTCGATCGGCGACCGTCGCGGCCCGGCGAGACGCGGGCTGGATTGAGGTTGAGACCAGGAGAGGGGAGGTAGGAGGAGGACGGAAAGATGTTGGAGGATCAGGTGGCGAACCTCCTGCAGAGGTACCTGGGGAACTACGTGAGAGGCCTCAACAAGGAGGCTCTCAAGATCAGCGTCTGGAAAGGTGACGATCCTCTCTCCGCTTGCCGTTTCTGTATTTCGAGTGCGGTAGCGATCGGTTTCGGCTGCGGGTGCGCGCGCGCGGGGGAGACGGCGAATTCTTCGATGCGCTGGAATCGTCGATTCTGCGATCGTCTGGCTTTGCGAAGTGTGTTTGGGGCGTGAGATTGGGAATGGCGGGTGCTGTGCTTGTTGGACGAGTTTTCCAGTATCGATGCCCTGGAATCGTCGATTCTGCGAAGTGTGTTTGGGGCGTGAGATTGGGAGTGGCGGGTGCTGTGCGCGTTGGACGAGTTTTCCAGGATCGAAGTCGAAATGGGTGGCGCTTATCCGTTCAGGTTTTGAGTCGTGATGGTTTTGCTCACGTACTGTCTGTTTGTGTCTCGAGTTGCTGTATTGTGGCTTATCCAATTTTTGGATTTGATAGACGTTTGATTTCTGGAGATGGCTTCTGGAGTTGATTCTTTGGTGTGGTTTAGATGATAGCATTGAGTCCACCGCTTGCTGTAACCCTTGAAATGTTGCCTTTGGCTAGAGTAGTGCTGGCTTAGCACATTTTTAAAGTGGGGTAACTTTGCAGCTGCATTAGGACATATTCAATTTATTTTGCTCACTCAGCTTCACTTTCGCCTGACGTATTTTGAGGCTTCTCTGCTCGTAAAGCACATGTGTCATCCCTAAAGGTTTAAAATGTCATGAAACAACCGTGTGATGTATGTGGCATATGATTTTGATACTCTCCCCTTGTGGGTGAGTCCAACTCTACATAAACACCACAGTGGTTGGATGACCAGAGATAGAACACAATAGCATGAAACTAACAAAATTCTAGTAAGAGGGAGTGTCAAGGTATTACTCTGATTCCATATGAATTAGCATTTCCCCCTAAAGCCAAAAGAAATGTGGATATACATTTGGAACTTTTTGCCGATAAATTAAGCTGTTAGAGAAAAACATGCCTTATATTTTGTAATTTAACACTACCCTTCCACAAAGGCCAGTGGAATGATGAAGGCCTTAAATGTGTGAACTTGATATATGTGGATGAAAGAATTCTCGGGCTTTATTGTATGACCTAAGTAATTGGTTTAAGGAGAGTATAGAGAGTCGAACTTTGGACCTTTTGGTTTCAATAGCACGTAACCATTTATTACTTGAAAACAGGTGCTCAATATATATTTAGCATTTTCTTGACATTTTTTTAGTACTTTGTGTTGTACTTGTGTAACGATTCGACTTCATCCATGTGGGCCAAGTCCAAAGGAGCAAAAACCACAAAAGGTGGTGACCATTCAAGGGGGATCTCATGAATCACTTAACATAGCCTCTCTTTCAGATGTAAGAATCTTGCGATTCTTCAGACTCTCCCACTTAAGAAATTGTGTCCTCTTCAGTGTTGGCTCGTATTGCGTAACGATACTCTCCCTATTTGATGTGTGATTCAATCCATTTCTGCCTTTGGCACCTCTTGAAAGCCTTCTGGGAGCGGCACTTTGAGCTCTCTTGGCCTACAATTACTCCACGTTTCCACACAAGGTGGTGAGCTTTTGGGTGTGGATCTTACCTATTATTAAAGTATCCCACAATTTTGTCTACGAGATTTGTATGGACCTTTTGTAGCTCTACTTCTGCCTGATGGCTTAGGGTCTAGTATATTTCTCAATAAGCAGTAAGTACCTTTTCACTTTTCCGACAAATTTTAGATAGTTTTTTGTTTTCAGAAAAGTATGGGAAGGTTATATGTGGATGTACGTATCAACATTGAGTGTTGTGAAAGTTTCAAGAATTTTGGATTTAACAAAGGTCCAAGTGCATGAGATATGATAATCAGATCAATCAAAGAATAAAAAGTACAAGTCAATTCAGGTAGGTCCTTAACCTTTTTAGGTTGGACTTTCTAGCTTAAGCGGGTCAGGTTTTGTCCCAATTATTGTTTCGTGTGTTTGGGTCCCTGCTCATCGATTCCACTGCAGTTTTAGTCAGCATTGCACCTGAAAGGGGGTGTTGAGATATCCTCTCATTTGTTGATGGTTTACATGGGCCTTGTATACATCTGGTTCACTTCCACATAATGGTTTAAGCTTGTAAAGTAGACTTTTGAACACTCATGAATTGCTTTATAGGATTTTTCTTAGAAGGGGTGCAAATGTGCTGGGTCTAAACGGATAAATGGCCTGGCCTGAACTGATTGGCCCCAAGTTTTCTGGGCTCAGTCTATGGGGCTGGCCCTAAGAAGGAATAAAGGCCCCGTCAGAGATTAGTCAGATAAGCTGGGTTGTTTTGGGCTTTAGCACAAATTTTTCTCTCCCTTTTCTAATTCATTTGAAGAATATCATGCATTATCAAATCTCAAAACTCTAACATACAATTGTCAAGTATATGACGTCAATTTACTTGATAAAGATACATTATATATTTTAGGCTGCTCTGGGCGAATTCAAGCCTGAGCATCTCAGGCCCAAACAACTGGACCGGCTCAATGACTAGCCTGATTGGCCTGGTTTAGTTCGGTCTTTTCGGGTCTCCAGGATGGAATTACTGTCTGTTCTTCTATTGGTGTGAACTTTTGAGCTTAACGATGCGTTGCTGATGCATGCTTCTTCATTTATTCATGGCTTATGCAGGCTGTTGTTTGGAAGTGCTTTTTGAGACGTGTTGCATGAACGTTACTTACTTCTATAGTGAGAGAAAAAACGGTTGCAGCTTTCAAATTAATAGATAAGCTAGATCGCAAATATATATTTCTATGGATGGCTTCTTTCAACAAAACTTATCCCTTAGGTTGTTAGAGAGCATTTAGAGACTTCGCATCTCTCGAAAAGAGAGAACAAGTTTGAAATGCTTGGTAATTCCACAGATCCTTGATGACAAATCCATCTTATTCTTGGCTGCTTAGTAGGTGATTATTCCAACAACAGATAAAACAGTTAAGCATTTGCTGATGAATGCTTTGGCCAGCGAAGCTATTACCTTATTCACTTTTTTCTAGTAGCATATCGTCCCGCAGAATATACTTTGCAAGTGAGCCAGTTCTTGGCATTTTGACTGTCCAAGGGTATTACACACTTCCTCTTAAAGCTTTTCGGCAAGGTACATGTTTGGGGTAGAACTTGTGAACTTAAAATTTGTTTGAGGCAGTGATGGTATGCATAGTGTTGAGATAATTTTATTATATTCAGTTGTAAATAATTTTCTTTACAAGTTTGGACATTTAACTGACGAACTTGTGACTGAATAGGTGATGTGGTGCTAACAAACATGCAGCTGAAGCCAGAGGCACTCAATGCCTTAAAGTTGCCTGTAAAGGTGAAGGCAGGATTTCTTGGTTCCGTAAAACTTAAGGTTTGTGGCTAATTTTGGCTGTAGAATCATAGTCAACAGATAATGATACAGTATCTGATGTATCGTCTCTGATATGGAGACACTTTGTACCTCATTCTTTTGTATGTAAACTTTGGTATTATTACAAATGCATCCTCAATCTTTCTGCATCTTGCATCTTGGAGAAATTCTACTGAAGAAGAACAGGTTAGAAATAATGTAGTAGCTCGTAGGAGCCATCAACTTCACTTCAACAAAAGAAAGATTTAAACTTTAATTGCTTATGTGATTGAGCTTGTAGTCTATACAGAGTCCAGCACGTTCAAAATCTATGAGCCAAATGATAGCTGATCTGGGTAAAGTCAATAATTTCATCTTATTCTTACCTTGGGGATCAAGTTGGTTATTGGGCAGACAAAATTGTAACAGTAAATCAATATTATCTTTTTGTTCTTTCTTTGTCCTTTCCTGATGTACTTGAACAATTTCTTTGAATGAAATTATATAAGAAAAGTCAGCAGATCAATATTATCCTAATTTTTTTGATTTATAGTTGGTCAACTGTTGCTTCTAATTTTCTTTCAATAATATTATCTTTATCCTCATCTATTGCATTGCATGAGAAGTTTTGCAACATTATAGTAGAAAATATTTCCTATGCATCATGGCACAGGGTTTTGTGGCTAGTTCACAGTAAGATCCTTGGATTGTCTACTCTACATTGTGTCAAAGGAGTACTACGTGATTTTTCTTCTATATCAGCGCAGAGGTAGAGGGGCACTGAGAAAACGTGCCATTTTTTCTCATGAAGAAACTGCTTGGGGTTATGATAACAACTAATGACTTGCAGAGGCAAAGTGCCTTGAAAGTAGTGTCTTTTGGTATAAACAAGCAGCAAAATCTGTTTCAACTATCTGCTTCTACTTTAACTGGTTTAGGATGTCATGTAATGATGTGTAGAAAATTAATAAAATGTAGAAGAAAAGCATAAATGATGACCAGCACGCAACCCCAGTGAAAGAAGAAGGTAGGTGAATCTCTCTTTAGGATAATGCTACCTAACTTCTTGCTTAGGTTAGATGGCTCTGTTTATGCTCTGTAGACCATGATTTTGGATGCCTTTGACAGTGTTGGCTTTTATTATTGCCCATTTCTTCAACATTGTCATCCGGGCTGGAGTAGTATGTAATGAACATGGATTTTGCAGTGATTCTCTTTTAGTACGTTCTCCTAGGCTGATTTCAACTTGTATATATGCCTCAAACTTATGTTTTCGGTGTTTTGTGCATTGCTTCCTTTTTTTCTTCAGGTGTTATTTGTACTTTACTCTTGCTAATTTCTGGAGCTAAATACCTATGCAAGACCTGGTTGATGTATTCCACTTTATAGGTTCCTTGGAGCAGGCTTGGCCAAGAGCCAGTATTGGTTTCCCTGGATCGCATTTTTTTATTAGCTGAACCTTCAACTCGTGTTGAAGGTTCTAGTGAGGATTCGGTACAAGAAGCTAAGAAAAGCATAGTGCGGGTAAGACACAGTGAGCTGTAATTTATTAGATGTCTCTGTTAAGTGAAATTGTTATAGTTGATAAGTTAACTCCTCATGTGGAAAGAAATGAAGCTTTTCATAATGTCATTACTCCTCAGGAGACACCTCAGGAGGAAAGGTTCACTAGAAATGTTCTCTTTTGGATTAGAACTAAGATGAACTAGTTTGTCTGCTGCTGATAGGAGTTTGTGTGAAAAATGGAGGACTTTTTGGTGCCAAACTGAGTGCTTGAGTGCTCTTGCTGTTCTTAAGATGTATGTAGGCTTGTAATGGAATTAATCCTCCCATCTCTTTGGTTTTTATGCACAATGAAGATAAGTTACTTGTCGGAAGTAAAGACAAGTTAACTCCTTTTCTCACTGTTCCAGGAAATGGAGATGAAGCTGTTGGAAAGGGCTCAACAACTGAAATCAGAAGTGGTAAGACATGTGCAAACCATTTTGTGAAGTGATTGACAGTAAAAACTGTGTCTGTAGAGTTCTTTGTTACTACACTCCCGTAGAAAGGAAGCAGAAAGAGTAGATAAAAGGAAGGCAGCCCAGCTCCTCTGATGTGTCATGGCATCACATGCCTAGTCCTGGACTTCACGAGATATTATAGTAATCAACAGTAATGGAAAGTTCTCATTGCTCATATTCGATTGAACTTCAGTACATACTCAATTGGCAAAGTTGGCACCTTAAAGCTGCTATTTGTAGACGTATGAAGCACATTGTTTAATGGATTACAGGAGGCCCCATGTATTGGATTTATTTTTCTTGGATTTGAAGTTAATTAGGAAGAGATACCGTGACAAGAGTTGGGCACTTAAATTGTGAAAAAGCATGTCTGATTGATGGATGATAAACTACAGTGCAACTAATCAAGACTGTTGTTGATGATTGTGCACAAGACAATTGAGTTTTCTCCGTACCTAGAGGACTTCCTCCGTGGGCAGTGGATAGTGGCCATAAGTCCCAGGAAAAACTTTTGTTTATCCTTCCTTCTATCAAGAGAATCTCTTGGATGAGTAATGCACTCAGTCAAATCTTGTAAAAACCTCCTAGAGAGAGGTCTAGCATTCTCCTGAGCCTAGACTGGAACTTCAATGTTTAGTTTCAGCGTGATGAGGCGGAAGGAATTGTAGGAGTGGTTCTCCCGAATCAGATGTTCTCTGATTTGAAATGATTGCCCTCTGCTGTCAATCCTCATCCTCTATGAGATGGTAACTAAGAGAACCATCCTTGCTCATGCAATGAGTTCCCTCACAGCTGATATAAGTATGATCTGACAGAGATTGGTCATGGTATATAGCTCAGAGCCTTAAGTTCTGTGGCTTTAGTCTCTAGCTGTCTTAGCTACATTATGTCAGCCTTTGTAGTTTTAGCCATTGCTAGGCGTCCATTGCCAAGTAATTTTTTTTTTTAATGATCTCTCCTGGGACATGACTCCAGTTATATAATGACAGTGCTATATGTATCTTTCTTTTGGCAAAGTCATGATGTGTCTTTATTGTTTACATTCAATGTTGTCAAGCTTTTTTTTTCTTTTCAAGAACACATCCTGGCTGGGCTCGTTGATAAGCACAATAATTGGGAACTTGAAGCTTTCTATAACTAATATACACATCAGATATGAAGATCTGGAAAGGTAAGAACTTTTTTCTTCATTTGATAATTGTCAGTCATTGGTTAGAAGATATTCCTAGCTGGTGTCCAACTCTTCTGTTTCCAGCAATCCTGGCCACCCATTTGCAATGGGCTTAACCTTGGAGAAATTGGTAGCTGTGACTACTGATGATAATGGAAAGGAGACATTTATTACTGGGGGTTCACTGGATCGCATTCAAAAGGTCACCATCTTCTTTTGTCGCTGCACTTGTAATGTTCTATTGTTGAAATGATTTCATTTCGATGGACTCAGAATATCACAAGCTTTTGTTGTGGATAATTTGAATTGCTAGATGTCGGTTGCCCACAGAGCTAATCTGTTGCTGAATGACTCAGAGATTTTCAAGTCCTAGAATTTTTGTAGAAAATGCAAATGGGGAGTGGCTCGTCTTATCTGTTGGGGGAGCAGAGCCATAATGCATTTTCTTGGTTCTTTGACTAAAATTTGTTGGTGTTTCTGATTTCCTCCTTGTATACATTTCAGTCAGTTGAGCTTGAGCAAATAGCGCTTTATCTGGATTCTGGTATTTCTCCCTGGCAGTTAGACAAGCCATGGGAGAATTTGCTTCCTGCGGAGTGGGTCCAGGTAGACAGTTACTTCAGCTTATCGTCTGAATGCTCATCAAAACTAATGGGACAACTGATTTTTTTTATGGTTCTCTGTGAGGTGTAGGTTTTCAGATTTGGCACTGACAAGGGAAAGCCAGCCAACAGGCTCACAAAGAAGCATGCGTATATCCTACAACCTGTTACTGGAAATGCAAAATATGTAAAATCGCGGCCAAATGAACACAATAGCCAGCAACCTTTGCAGAAAGCAGCAGTGAACTTGGACGATGTTACTTTGTGCCTTTCAAAGGTTCTTCTTGATCATGTTTTGTTCTTACTAATGACTTTATAAATTGGTATGACTATCTGTTTCACTCATCATCATTTTTGCAGGATGGACACAGGGATATGCTAAAATTAGCCGATAATTTTGCTGTCTTCAACCAACGGCTGAAATACGCTCATTTTCGTCCACTTGCTTCTGTAATATCTAGTCCAAGTTCTTGGTGGAAGTATGCTTACAGAGCAGTTTCTGACCAGTTGAAAAAGGCCAGGTATCCAAAATTCTGAAATGTCTGTTTATGTAATGCTTTCAGAATTGTTTATAAGCACCTATAAATACATGCTGGAAGAATAGAGACCGTGGCTTGTAGGATAGAAACTAGAGACCACCAAGAATAGCAAAATTTTATGGTTCACCTAGTTGAATGTTGCAATTCATTGGAGGAATGTCTTGTCATTTGAATCCCAACACAGAATCTTTTTTCATTGCTACATCCCATCTTCAATTCCGTTCACTGAGACTACAAATAACATCAAGGATGACCATTCTATCAAAAATATAACAGGAGTCACATTGATCAAATATGTTTTGATTGAGCTTCCTCAGAAGGCTAGATTGCTTTAACAATAGCCTTTCCTGTCAAGCCTCTTCACATCTACAGTTTCTTTAAATTCATCTGCAATATCCTCTTTAAATTCTTGTGCATGACTGAATTTGGCTGTCTGCATAGTTTCATTTTTGTTGGGTTTACAGTCTATTGGACTGAGAAGTGCACATGTATCAGTCCTACTTTGGAACGTCGCTTGGAGACTCAAGATTGATATTTTTACATATAATATCATAGTGCTGGGAAAATAATAGGGTAATGGCATGTGGCGGTTATAGCAGCTTCCGTACTCAAGGTGTAACAACATTGAGAGGACATGAGAGAATTATGGGAATTTTGATCCGATTCTCTCTGGTAAACGTTCGGCCATGATTTCTGCGGTTCAACTCATGATTCAAGTATCACGTTAAGCCTAAAGGGTCAATTTAAAGAGTCTTATATTGCAGACTTTTAACTGTTGGGGCTCTTTGTATAACCACATAAATCTAGTTCCACTCTGAATTTGGACTATTGCATTTGCATTCTCAGATGTCCAGAAAATTGATTTGAGTTTTTGCAGATAGCAACCACTGGCCTATAAATACCTCTTATATAAAAATCTGTGCTGTCAAATTTTTTATTGTGTTCATTTGGGGGCACAGAATTTTCTTGAGATCTGGAAGCCTTTAACTAACCTTCGTGTTTTATTTTATCATCTTTGTATGTTTGTCTTTTGATAGTATAACTGTTGTGGACCATTTATAATGTTTTCGGCAATGTCATGACCTGTGCAACCAATAAATTTCCTTGTTTCTTTTATGCGTTTTCTTACCTGGAATAATGTGAAGATGACGACAATTTGGTATTTTTATTGGTGAGAAGAGTCCTCCCAAGTGCCGAATTCCATGAATTGCTTCGAAATAAATTATTAAGCTGCGTAACTCTTAGGGAAGTCATGCCTGAGGGCACAACACGTGGATGGTAGTTAGGAATGTGATGCCTAGGCTGTATGCTAGACAGGTTAGTTGTCTTTATGTAGCCTGCCAACAGTGTTTAATCTTCAAAGACAAGATTGTAGCTGCCATTGGGTGTGGCAATGATATATTGGATTTTACTGAGATGGACCGGAAGCGTTTTGGCTCCCTAAGATTTGTCTTCCAAAAGTTGGAATTCCTTCTCTTTTTTGTGTTATGGAGCATGTCTGATCCCTGTGGATATTCTTGGGGAGTTTGGTTCAGCTTAATAGTGTCAATCCTTGAAAACAGAAGCTTAGCTTCCATTGAGGTGGAAAATAAACTACTGGAATTTTCTGAAATGGAGGGGAAGCATTCTGACCCTGTGAGATTTGTTTTCCAAAAGTTGGCCATCCTTCTCGTGTGTTGTTTGGAGAGCCCCCTGGGGCTTGGGCAGTTTGGTTCAGCTTACACAGTATCTATCGATGCTGTTAAATACCTTCAAAAGATACTCTTGATGTTGTGGACCTTCTGGTTGCTTTTTTGTGTTTGGGTATTCCTTTTCTCAAATGTTAATGGAGCTTAGTGTAGTCTGTTTATTTGGAAATTTCGTAAGCTTTGCCAATTAAATTCATATTGTAAATACTGAGAAAGCATTGATCTTTGTTGCAGTGGCAGAATGTCATGGGAGCAGGTTCTGAAGTATGCAAAATTAAGAAAAAAGTATATCTCTCTTTATGCGCAATTACTAAAATCTGATCCAAGTCGAGCAATAGCTGATGACAATAAGGAAATTGAAGAGTTAGATCGTGAACTTGACCTTGAAGTGATTCTTCAATGGAGGTACAAGGGCTCTCCTCAACTTTCTTCTCGTCCTCTTATCGTATATGAAATGCATTAATTTGAAGCAGCTGTTCCCTAACAGGTTGAGATCTGGTTTGATTCTTCTCCTACCGGAGTACTAGTGTCTGGAATTCTCCCTTTAATGTTGCATCTTCTAATTTATTTACCTTTTGGTTTCTGCAGTTGTGCAGTTCGTCTGATTTTACTTTCATGACATGCATTGCTATGTGTTTGCCGAAATTAACATACATTAACCATTACTGTAGTGTACTGCAATTTAATTGTATGACTAGTATCCTTCGGTACGTTAGTCTAATAAAGAAAGAGAAAGAAAAAGAGTGTAAGCAACATTTGCCTCTCATTCAAGTGAAGCATTATGAAAGGAATTACTTTGGCTTTCTTGACTCCATTGCTTATCACCATTAAAATTACCACCCTTAAAATCTTTTTCCTTTATCTCTAAAATGAAGCTTAGCTTTCTGAGGGGTAGGCAATGCTATCTGACCTCTGCATGAAACGGGCTTAGAAAGATGTTTTCACCATTATTATGCACAATCGATCTTATTTTTTATCTGAGGTTGGGCATGAGATTCTAATTTTGTTGAAGAAATGGAGGGTAAAGTCTAATTGTGGTAGTTAAGGACCGTGGTTATTGTTTGTTCTTGTCACCACATATCAAAAGTTGCAGGCATCCTTGCTTTTCTAATCACATTTACTAGAGCAGAAATTCAGAAAAAAATAACCTTACCCTTTTCTTAATATCTGTGTAATAATGGATTAATGCACGTATTTTTTGGATACAGAAATTTAATTTGTGTTGGTAGAGAATATTATAATCATTACTCTAACTGTGGATAGAGAACTAAATGGTTTAGTGGAAGGGTGACTAATGAAAAAGAACCCGAGGAGTAATGGTCTCATACAGTCATGCCACGTGGCACAGTAACGTGCATGAATGACCCACCTTTGGATGTGAATGATGAAAGACAACTGCGATGATGATAGTAGTATATATAGTGGTATTGCTAGCTAATGCAGAACCCACTTATGTTTAGTTCATATGACTAATGGACTTTCTGAGTATCCACAGAATCATATATCTTGTGGTGTCTGATGTTTCGAAACTTCTAAACGATTCTGGCTACTTCTGTAGGATGTTAGCTCATAAATTTGTAGAGCAGTCGGCTGAAACGGATCTTTACTTGAGGAAGCAGAAGGAAAAGAAGTCATGGTGGTCATTTGGAAGGTAAATATCTGTTACTAGAATAATGATGTCCTTTATTTCTTTGAAAATTTGCATAGATGATGATGATGATTCATTTAGTTTAATATTTGCTTATGTAGGAGCAGGTCATCTCTCAAGGATGAAAGTGAATCTGTTCATTTCAGTGAGGAAGACTGGGATCAATTGAATAGGATCATAGGGTATAAGGAAGAAGATGCTGGCCAGTCTGTGATCGTTGATGAAAAGAAAGATTCCCTTCACACTCTTGTGGAAATTCATATGAAGCATAACGCATCGAAGCTTATTGATGAACATTTGGAGTTTGCTGCATTGTCTTGTGAAAACCTTAATTGCTCAATCAAACTTTATCCAGAGACTAAAATATTTGATATAAAACTGGGCTCATACCAATTATCATCACCAAAAGGTCTATTGGCTGAAGTAAGATTCTTTTGCTTTATGATGAATCAATCTCAAGATAAATTTGAGAACCCTTTAATTTGTTCTTCAAATTAAGCATTCTTCATCCTCTCTTCTTTCATGCAGAGTGCAACTTCTAGCGACTCTTTAGTTGGTAACTTCTGTTATAAGCCCTTTGATGCTAAAGTGGACTGGAGCATGGTTGCCAAAGCTTCTCCATGTTATGTAACTGTACGTTTAGTTATGGACATCCAGTTTTGTTAAATTTTCTCTATATACTCTTTTCTGATCATTCAGTGTTTTCCGCCAGTACCTGAAGGATTCTATCGACCAAGTCATCAAATTTTTTGAAAGCAATTCTGGTGTCAGTCAGAAGATAGCTCTGGAAACTGCAGCTGCTGTGCAGGTTTGTTAGTCTTGGAATATGGTTGTGTCCTCCTTAGTAGTAGTCAAGTATGCATTCCTGAGGGGGCGATCATCTGTTTTTGATAGATGGCTGTAGTCCCCTTTTGAGAAGCCTTCGTAAACAATACCAAAGTTGATACCGGGACTATTGGATCTCCTAGGAAGCTTTGAGATTAGTGGGATAACTTTCTAAAGATGCTTCTCTGTGAAATTGCACTCGATGCGTTGGCATTGATAGATTGAGAAAATGATGGCATGATTGCTTATATACTATAAAAGGAAAACTGTATTGTACTATGCAATAAAAGTCTAAATATACATTAAGTAATCACCAATAAAATAAGCCCTAAGGCCTTAAATATCACTTTCCCCTTTTATACTTGTAACAGACCACTTTACCCATTGATACCTCACTCCCCCTCAAACTTAAGTATATTAATCATGCCCAGCTTGTTTCAAATATTTCTTTCCTCCCATTACCCAAAGGTTGAGTAAAGATGTCTGCAAATTGTTCATCGGACCTAATATGACTGGGAAGGATCACTTCACTAAGCAGCTTCTCTCAAATAAAATGACAGTCAACTTCAACGTGTTTAGTCTTCTCATGAAGCACAGGTTGGAAGCTATATGTACTGCTTGCCTTATTATAACACCATAAAGACATAAGAACTGAAGCTTTAAGTGTAAGTCAATAGCTGTTGAATTCACATGTCACATGTGCCATGACTATATTCTGACTCAGCACTAGAGTGGGCAATGATGCTTTGTTTCTTACTCTTCCATGACACTAGATTTCCTCCAACCAAGGTATAGTAGCCCGTAGTTGATTACCTATCATCTAGAGACCTTGCCCAATCAGCATTAGAGAATACTCCAACTCTGCTATGACCATGGTCTTGGTAAACAATTCATTTCTCTGGAGCCTTCTTCTAGTACATCAAAATCCGAATAACTGTGTCCCAATGAGAAACTAGCTTACCACGCTTTCTGGTATGGCATTGTCTAGTCGAATAATTGTGAGATAATTCGGTTTACTCACCGGTCTTGTATATCTCTCGAGATTATCAAGAATCTTTTCTCCCTTAGCAACCGTTTTAACTCATTATTCTATAGGTGAATCAAGAGGCTCTGATCCCAACATGCTTGTCTCAATGAGCAAGTCCAGGACATACTTTCGCTTTGACACAACAGTACCTTTCAACAGTACCTTTTTGTGAATGTGCCACCCAATTCATAGGAAATACTTAAACTTCCCTAAGTCTTTAGTTTGAAACTATTGCCAAAGATAGAGCCTTAGTTTAGTTATACCGATCAAGTCATCTCTTGTGATGATAATATCATCAATGTACACAATTAAGAACTGCTTGCCTCCCCCTGACTAGTGATCATTTCCACATCTAAACAGTCCAAAAGAGGGCACAACCTCAGAAATTTTTTCCAAACCACGACCATGGGGACTACTTTAGACCATAAAAAGACCCTTTTAACTTGCAAACCAGTCTCCTAGACTCCCCTTGAGCAACAAATCCCAAAGGTTACTCCATAAATACATCCTCGTGAAGAGTACTATGCAATAAAGCATTCTTGACATTAAGTTGAAGCAAGGGCCAGTTATATGTGGCAGCAAGAAAGATCAAAATACGAACAGAAGTAAGCTTGGCAACAGGAGAAAAAGTGTCCAAATACCCAATCCCATATACTTGAGCGTACCCTTTTTACAACAAGTCTTGCTTTTAAGTGAGCAAGAGAACCATCGAGATTGACTTTCACATCGTATACCTAGTGACAACCAATAGTAGTTCTGCCTGGAGGAAGAAGTATCAAGTCCCAAGTTTGATTAACTTATAAGGCCTTCAATTCTTCTTCCATAGCCGTCCTCAAGCCAGGGCTTTGTAATGCCTTGGCTATAGACTTGGGGAGGATATTGGTTAATAGTGGACAAAAAGGACCAAAAGGAAGGAGACAAGAAAGAGTATAAAATAAAGTTTGCAATGGAATGTTGAGTATAGACCTTGAGAGAGGAGGTGGTTCCTATGTAAGTACCGGTGAAATAGCTGGAGTAGTTGACCAAATGGTGATTACATGTAAGTCAACAATCTTAGAAACAGCGATTGGAACATCATGATAAGGAGTAGATGCAAAGAATGAAACATTAGTAGTTAAAAAAAACCTTCATCAATGATGCTGAATAATAGCGGTATCCCTTTTGAGTATGAGAATAACCCAGAAACATACACTTGATGGCCTTGGGATCAAGTTTTGATACTCTAGGTCGATGAGCTTGAACAAAACAGACAACTAAATTATGGGGTGATAAGACAAACTATGATTGATTGGGAAATAAAGTAAAAAATGGAATATCACCTCGCAAAATGGAAGAAGCATACAATTAATGAGATGACATACATTCAGGACGGCATTAGGCCAAAATGTTTTGGGGACCTTCATCCCAAACATGGACTTCGTGAATTCCAATAAATGCCTCTTCTTCCTTTCAGCTACTCCATTTTGTTGCGGAGTGTATCAAGAAGATTCATGGATCATAATTGTCAGATTGCAGAACTTTAAGATGTGCACCAAACTGAGTATGAATTTTAGAAATAAAAGCACAAAATATAGGAAACAATTCTGAATGACTTTTCATTAGATAAGGCCAAGTGACTCTGGAATAGTAATCGACAAGAGTAACAACGTATCTAAAACCCAAATTGGAGACCACACGACAAGGACCCCAAATATTCGGATGAACTAACGAAAAAGGATACACTGCTCGTTTAATGACTTGAGGCTGGTAATTGACACAATGCAATTTGCCAAGTTGACATGATTCACTCTGGACTAGAAAGAGACTAAAAACTGGAATCAAATTCTAAAGACTGTTGAGCGAAGGATGATCAAGACGACAATGGATATAATGTAGGGAAGCAACACCAAAGCATGCAATGGAACATCTTCAGGCACATACAGCTTCCTGCCCCTTGTCCTCTACCAATGTTCTCTTCATAGCCAGATCTTGGAAAATACAAGAATCAGGGTACAATGTCCCTAAATATTGGAATTTTTTATTAATTTACTAATAGATACGAGGTTAAGTAAAAATTATAGGAGATAAAGCATCGAGGATTGTGGCAATGGAGGAGTTGGATGAACTGTACCAACTTCTTTAACTTGTGTAGATGAACCATTGGCTAGGGTAACAATGGATGATGATAGAGTAAGATAGGAAAATATACTTGAAAGACCTGGCATATGATTGGAGGCCCCTAAATCAATGATCCAAGAGCAAAAAGCAATTGAAAGGCATGTAGTAGCATTAGTTATTTGTATCAGGGTTGCATTGGAAGAAGTAGGCCATGAAATTTGAAACTAGTTGTACCGGGCAAATTCCTCATCAGACATAATCACTACCTTGCCTTTAAAAGACCGTGGCAGAGAAGAATAGTCAATACCAGATGCAGCATTTGCAAATTGTTGTTGCTGCTATGATCTCCTATGCAACTTGTAGCAAAATTTTTCAATATGAGCTAGGTTTGCAGCAGTATTGACCAGTATAAACAGCCCCTGAGCTATCAGTAAAATTGTGGGACTCCATAAAGCTGCTGATGTCCTTGGGTCTCCCTGTTCTTGTGCCTCGATTACCACCACAGCCACCACGGCCATTATTTCCTCCATAGTTTTCTCCATCACTCCTACCACCACCACCACTTTGAGACTGGTACACTAGAGCTCATCTACCATGGATGTGGTGTCTTGAGAAGATTCATGAGACCCCGAAGAACTCGAGCAAATGTATCTGTGAGTCATGCAATAGTCTCTCCTCTAGTTTCATAGTTTGGACCAAGACCCTGTAGGAATCCCATTACAGTTGGTTCTCTTTGCAGTTGCATTTGCTAGACATTGTCTAAAATAGGAAGAAGAGCATTCAACTTCTCATACGTCTTCAAATCTGCAAAGTATTGTTCCCCTCTGATTGGTAAAACTCTTGCGATAGCTCATAAATCCTTGAAGGGTTATTTTGGCTGGAATACGATACAACTAGATACTCTCAATAGTTCTTTGACTATGTCAATGTGAGTTACTAGATCAATTATATTACTCTCCATGGAGTTCAGCATCTAACCAAGAATACGTGCATCAACAACATCCCAAGTCGCATCATCCTTGGGTTTAGGCTTGTCATCCTTGGGTTTAAGTGTGCGCTGATTTTTGCTTGTCAAAGTTAGCTTCACAATTTTCTTCCATTGTTGAAAAGCACTACCCTCAAGCTTCTTATCTTTAATGCGATTAGAAGAAGAGGAAATCACGTCAGTTATCACAGTATTACTCTGCTCATGATCATCCATTCTCCAATAATAATAAGAAAACTACCACTATTTTCCTTCAAGCAACTCAACCTCAACAATTTAATAATCAAACACAATTGAAAAATATTACATGAATTAAACCTTCATACTATAGACTAACAAGCTTGTCATAGTACTAGCAACCAATTGAACTGATAGTCCGGACATAGGAAAAGAGTATGGGACAACATCCTTTGCTGTCCCAAAGTTTTCTGAGAGGGCCGAGGAGCTCGATTGATGACAGATCCTACCTAGTCAACACTGGACTGACGCTGGATCTTGGTTGGACAACATCCTTTGCTGTCCCAAAGTTTTCCTAGAGGACCGAGGAGCTCGATCAATGACAGATCTTGCATGGTCAACGCTGGACCGACACCAGATCTCGGTCAGACAACACTCGCTGGTGTTGGATCTAGATTCGCAAAGATAAATCGAGCGTGACAAGGGGATTCCGATGAAATCTGTCTAGTTCGGTGGTGGCTGGTGAGGTGACTGTTAGGCGACTAGTCGACGGAGGCGAGTAGCTGCTTTGGCAACTAGAGTTTTTCTATTGGCTTTGATACTATGTAAAGGGGAAATTGTATTGTATTATTCAATAAGAGTCTATATATAATCATTGATAAAATACGGCCTAAAGCCCTAAAGACCACTTTACCCTTTCATACCTCTAGCGTATATAATTGAAGTTTTTTATAGGTGTCATTCTGTTTAGTAATCTCATTTGTTCAGTTGCCAGCCTTGAGTGTTCTTTGGTTTGCCCAAGCAGCTTTATTTGCATATTTGCTTAGTTGATAGAGATTGCAAATTAAGATATGAATTTTGCATCCTCTAAGAAAGTGTTGACTCCTTGTTATGAATTCCATATTGTATTCTATATATTTGGTCTGACCAGGATTTTGCTTTCAAATATCGGTTTTATATTGTTTCTCTATATTCTCAGATGACAATTGATGAAGTGAAGCGAACTGCCCAGCAGCAAATGAACAGAGCACTCAAGGATCATTCAAGGTTTGTAAATTTTAACGAATTATTAAAAATGCCGGGACAGTTTACAGGCATACTTCTTGTAAAAACATATTAGTTATGCCTTCTGATGGAATTTCTGAGCTGCTTTCCATTATTCCAATTGGCAATTTTGTTGGAATATAAGAAAAAATGTTAAGGCATATAGTTGATGTCCATTGCAGGCATGTTTTCTGGCAGTTCAAACTTTTGGAAAAAAAATTGTTGCTAAAAAAATAAGGCTTAAGCTAAATTTGGGTTCATGAGATTAAAGGTCTCAGGTGACGATCATTGTGATTGTAGATATGTTGTGGGACTGACATCTTGATATCATGGCAGGTTCTTGCTGGACTTGGATATTGCTGCTCCTAAGATCACAATCCCTACCGAATTTAGGCCAGATGACATTCATCCAACAAAGCTTCTTCTTGATCTGGGGAACTTAATTATACGTACAGGGGTTGGTCTAAGAAAAGTGATCATTTACTTTGAAGATGCATGCTACAGAGCCAAATCTTACTTGGGGATTCATACAAATGCAGGATGATAATGCCCAGGAGTCAACCGAAGAGACACTTATGTATTTGCAGTTTAAAGTGGTACTAAGTGATGTATCAGCTTTTCTTGTTGATGGCGACTACTTTTGGAGCCAAACCACATCTAGATCAGCAGGACCTTCTTACTTAGGTGGTAACACTTTCTTGCCAATCATCGATAGATGTGGCGTAATGTTGGTGCTGGAACAGGTAGCAATTGTTATTTCTTTAGAGAAAGTTTCTTGCTTGTACGGCAGTCATGAGTTAACTACATCTTTCTGTCCAGTTATTATTGCGAATTCACTGATGAAGGCAATTTTTCCTGACATGTCAGAATCGTTTAGAGGATCCATCCTACCCTTCAACAAGAATTGCTGTGCAGTTGCCATCATTGGGGTTCCATTTTTCTCCAGCTCGATATCATCGATTGATGCAGGTTTTAAAGATCTTTCAGGGTGAAGATAGTGATAGTTCAGATTCCATACGCCCCTGGAGCCAAGCTGATTTGGAAGGATGGTTATCTCTCCTTGTGCGGAAGGTTTGTCAAGAATCTCACTTTAAGGAACTTACATGTCTTTGACATTTTACTACCCTTGGATTTGATAACTTCTTCTTCAGGGTATGGGAAATAGAGAAGCTGTTTGGCAAAGAAGATTCCTTTGCTTGGTTGGGCCTTTTCTTTATGTCCTTGACAGGCCTGCGTCTAGATCTTACAAGCAATACATCAGGTCAGATGCCAATTCCTTGTTGTATAAAACATGGGGTGCTATTTGGGTTTTCCACTGTCGGGGATCAGTGTTTCATTAGCTTAGTCGTCCTTCTGCTCTGTATAGTATGTGTTTGTTAGTATTTATACTTTATAATGGACTAAGTTAATGCTTATCTAATTAACAAATGCGCTTTTAAATGGTAAGTAGTCTGACACTCTCCACGTTGGGATTTGGCCTAAGGCTTAAGCTTGAAAGTTGATTCATAAATACTTGGTTTGGGGAGATTCATGAACAGGACCTGCTTTGACATAATGTAGAAATGTTTGGAATACGGCTAACTTATCTAATGGATAAGCTTGCTGCTTGATGAAGGTGTGGCTCCATATTTAAATATCGTTGACACTTGAAATATGACATCCGTGTCATTTTTTTGACGCGATAAACTATCAAGGAAACAAAGCTGAGCAGATGAAAGTGAGAGGAATGTGATTATTTTTCCTCTAACCAAAAAAGTTTGTCATAGCTCTAGATTGGTGAAATTGGCTGACTTCATTTGAAGAGCTTGCTGCTTGTTTATTAGTTGTTGCCTTCTCACCAGACTAAAATACCTTGGCCAATAACTTCATTTGAAGAGCTTGCTGCTTGTTCATTAGTTGTTGCCTTCCCACCAGACTATTCTTCATACCATGTTCAATAACTTTCTTTGGCTCCCAAAGTGCAGCATACTCATTCAATGTGATGAGTGCACGGGCTAAATATCCAGTGTTGCCATTTTTGTTTATGTATGGGGTGATCCATTGTAAAGCTAGTGGAGCTGCTTATTGATTGTATAAATCTGAAAAATTTTCTTAGGCAGCTAGTCAGATCCTGAGTAATCGTGTGAATTATCTCAAGAATCTTGCACTTCAGGAGTTTTTCATTTGTCATTGACTGGTCACCGTTCTCCAGATAGTATAGAAAATATATTGCCGATTTCAGATGTCTCAAACAGACACGTTGACTCATGCTAATTTCTGCACGTGGTTTTGTGAATTTTGAGTCACTCTTTTATCATATGTGGCAGCTTGCGAGGGAAACAAGTATTCCAAGTTCCTTCAGAAATTATTGGTGATGTGGACAATGTGCTGGCTGTTTCTGCAGCTGCACGATCTAGTAGCAAGGTTTTGCTGGATAACCAAGAAAAATCGTACTAGAGAACAAGACTAATTTCTGGATCTTAGCTTGATTTTGGTCTGGGATGTCTAATATGTTTTATCTCATATAGGTCGTGGAAGATGCAAATGCCTTAATCATGAGATGCGATACTGATGAGTTGATGAAAGTCTGGCAAAGAAGATTGCAAGGAGCTATTTATCGTGCTTCGGTAATTTGGGCCGCATTTGATGTTATTGAACTTATTATTGAGTTTAGAGTGATTTCTTTCTCCTCCTTTAATTTAGATACCCGGACCTAGGCATTTTTATGTGATGCTATTTCCTTTCCTGGTAAATATATTGGATCGTGCTTGCCACAAAGAGATTTAATGTTGTTATTTTAAAGAATTTGCGCAACAGCTAAAGTAAAGAGAAGGGAAAAGGGAGATGATTACCAAAGAATTGGACTTCTGGCAGATAGTGATAACCCTTCAGACTAATCGTTTGACAGTTCTTAAATCTATGTTTCTTGCCTTTATAGGTACCTGCATCATGAAAGCATAGACCCCAATTATAACCCAGTCTTCGGGGGTGGCGACAGTTTGAGTTGAAATAGATATTATTCTAGGTCTTTGCAATGCATCATCAAAACTAACTTGCCTTTTGGGCCTTAGCATTACAGCTTTCTCACACAAACCTTGCAGGGGTCTGCACCAATTGTAGGTCTATCTGAAAGTTCGTCAGAGCTTGAGGACTCTGAGAAGGAAGATTACACCAGCCAAGATACGGTTGTGGAGAAAGTGTTCATTACTGGTATTCTAGATGAACTAAAAATCTGCTTCTATTATAATAACCAGGTAAGCCTACACTTCCATTTTTCATCGAGGCAAACTGTTAGTGAACACTTGGATATCAGGCAGACCTGCTGTTCTCTGTAGCGTGCACAGGGCTTTATGAGAGTGCTAATTGCGGAGGAAAATCGTTCATTTGAAGTTCGAGCTATTGGTGGGCAGGTAAGCTTATGTTATGCACGATTTGCCTGATTACTGTTCAATTGACTTCTCCTCTGAAGGGATGTGAATTTTCTGAACAGGTTGAGCTGTCAGTTAGAGCGAGTGAAATGCTAATTGGTACTGTCTTGAGATCATTGGAAATTGAGGACTTAGTCTCTAGTAACGGCATCTCCAAGCATCGTTATCTAGCAAGGTCTTTCATTGGAGGTGCTGATGTATTTTGTCCCTTTGAGGGTGTTAAAAGTCAGAGCTTTAATGGCGATGACGGATTAGCAAGTGAAGGAGATGATAAGTTTTATGAGGCACCTGAGAGTTTGGCTGATTCTGTTGAGTTGCCTATGCAGTCATCTACGAATGTATCTGATAACCAGAGAGCAGATCTCGCATCGATTTCTCAAACTTTGTCCTTGAAACCCCCGAGTTTCATTCGCACTCCTGGTCTCCTCCCTTTTGACACCCATCAGACTAAGGGGGTAGATTCTGAATTAAAGGATACACTTAATAGTTTTGTCAAAGCCCAAATCATAGTCCTTGATCACAACTCTGCTTTGTATCATAACATTGATAAGCAGGTGAGAAATTTCTTTGGTCCAAAAGTACATTCACTTTCTCTATTTAACATATTAAATCTTCTCCTGATCTTTTATTTCAGGTCATAGTGACTCTTGCGACCCTGTCTTTTTTCTGCCGGAGGCCAACCATTCTTGCGATCATGGAATTTGTTGATGCAATTAACACTGAGGATGAGAAATGTGAATCTTTAAGCGAGAGTTCTTCAGTAGCTATAATCAAGCATGATACCCATGGAGAGGACGTGGGAAATGATCAGCACTCAGAGGCAGTTGAGGGGTCTGTTGTCAGAGGCCTATTAGGAAAGGGGAAGTCAAGGATCATTTTTAGTTTGACATTGAAGATGTCTCGTGCTCAGATTTTTTTGATGAATGAAAATGAAGCTAAGTTTGCTACTTTATTGCAAGATAATTTACTGGCGGACATTAAGGTAGGTCGGTTCTTTTATCTTGTCAGGACAGCTATGCGTCCTTTGTTACTTCTAGTTCTGTTTGGCCTCGGGGTTTAGTCTTACTTTCTTGGCTGATCAAATTCTTATTTTATGTTAAAGGTGTTCCCTTCCTCCTTCCGCATAAAGGCAGCTCTGGGGAACTTACGGATCAGTGACGACAGCCTCCCCAGCAACCATATGTATTTCTGGATTTGTGATATGAGAAATCCTGGAGGCAGCTCATTTGTCGATGTATGTAGTTTTCTTCATTTCCTTAGAGTAGGAGAAAGTTCTCTTCATTCATATACTCCCTTGTGGATGTATGCATTTTCCTTCATATCCTTTGTTTTATTTTTTATAGTGATTTCTTCCCTTAATGCTAACTGTCTTCATAATCTGTGATTTGGCAGTTGCTTTTTAGTTCATTCAGTGCCAATGATGATGACTATGAAGGTTATGATTTTTCCCTTGAGGGTGAGCTCTCAGAAGTTCGTGTAGTGTATCTTAATCGCTTCATCCAAGAGGTAACTTGTGTTAAAAAGATACTCGAATATATGTCCGCAAATTAAGTTCTTTTATAAGCCATTAGAGTTATTATGCAGGTTGTTAGTTATTTTATGGGTCTTGCTCCGGGCAATTCAAAGAATGTTAAGGTAAAGGATCAGGTAACAGACTCTGAGAAGTGGTTTACAACAAGTGAAATTGAGGGGTCACCTGCTGTGAAGTTGGAGGGGTCACCTGCTGTGAAGTTGGATCTTTCACTTAGAAAACCTATAATATGGATGCCTCGGCGAACAGATAGCATTGAGTGAGTTGTTTCTTTTTTCAAACTTGATACATTTGTTTCCATTCTTTTTGTCATTTGTTATGTTTCTCATGGCCTTTTACTCTTAATAGCTGAGCAAGAGTTGATGATTTCAAATATTTTTTACAGTTATTTGAAGCTGGACATCGTCCATATTACTGTCCAGAACAGTTTTCAGTGGCTTTTTGGCAGTGAAAGGGAAATAAGTGCTGTCCATCTGGACATATTGACAATTTCGGTAATAGATCTATGCTCTTCTGATCATTGAGCAAGTTGTTTTCCAAAAATAAAAATCACGACTCTATAGGTTATTGGATGGTTACATCTGAGGTGCAAATAACAAAATTATACGCTTCTAAATCAGGGGCCGCTTTCTTTTGTCTTTCAAGAGCATTTATTTTCTCCGGTTGCTGTTATGCTTTTGCATTGTTTCTTTTTCTTTTTGTAACTTTTTTGTGTTTTTTTTTTTTCACGTAATGTAGATTGAGGACATCAACTTGAATGTTGGCGTTGGTACTGAGTTGGGGGAATCCATAATTCAAGATGTTAAGGGGGTTTCTGTTGTCATCAGGAGGTCACTGCGAGACCTAAAGCATCGAGTTCCTGGTTCTGAAGTGGCCATCAAGGTAATGCATATTCATGTTGGGGCTGGGTTCTCAATCAAAGAGAACATATCGTCTGTTCCTCATTCACTAATTGTTTCTTGTCTTAATTCTCTGCAGATTGAGGAAATCAAAGCTGCTTTATCAAATAGGGAGTACCAGATAATCACTGAATGTGCACAGGCTAATTTTTCTGAAACGCCTAATCTTGCGCCTTCTTTGATTGATTCTAGGATATCTTCAACTGAGGCAGATGCTCTTGTACCTCAAGTCTCTGATGTTGAATATGCCACCCAGGATGGTGAATCCTGGATAATGACTAAAGTTTCTGTGGCTATTGATCTGGTCGTATTGTGCCTACGAACTGGGATTGGGGGAGATACATCCCTGGCTACTGTCGGAGTAAGTTTTCATCCTGATAATGTTCCTTAACTATAAGTTCCTTGAAATTGCTCATCATATGAAGAATGGCATTCCATCCGGCTTGCTCAGAATGAGAGCTTTCTATTTGGCATGCGACATGAACCTCTTCAATATGCACGGGCTACTACTCTGTGTTGTTAGATGCTACTGAACCATGTCATTGTTGTTGGATATCTATTCTTGAATATTTCCAGCTGAAACTTCATAATTTACATCATGTTTTTCAGGTCAATGGTATGTGGCTTTTATACAAATCTAACAAAGCAGGAGATGGCTTCCTGTCAGCATCACTTGATGGTTTCACTGTGATGGATGATCGTGTTGGTACTGAGGAGGGGTTAAGATTGGCGATTGGAAAGCCGGAGGACATTAGAAATAGTCCAATAAATGCAGCAATTGATTACAAGAACTGGAGCAGAGATTACGTTGATGCCACAAATGACGATGATGTCAAAATAGTTCCTACAATGCTCATTCTTGATGCAAAATTTAGTCAGTCATCATCGTTTATGTCCCTTTGTGTTCAGAGACCACAACTGCTTGTTGCCCTTGATTTTTTGCTTGCTGTGGTTGAATTCTTCATTCCATCCATTGGCGATGTTTTGTCTCATGAAGACGGTGAAAAATCACTAGCTTTAAATATAGTGGATGCAGTTACTCTGGATCAGTCGGTGTACAGGCAACCGTCTGCTGAAATGGCACTCTCCCCTCAAAGGCCTTTAATTGTCGATAATGAGAGGTACAATCATTTCATTTATGATGGTCAAGGTGGAACGTTATATCTCAAAGATGGATGGGGTAAAAATCTCTCTGCTCCTAGCAAGGAGACAATGATATATGTGGCAAATGGGAAAAAGCTTCAATTCAAAAATGTCATTATCAAGGTAATTTTCATCATCTTTCTTAATTAATCTCGGTCTTTGCAATTTATAACTGTCTATCAAGAATAATAAGTATCATATGTTTCCACAGGACGGAAGGTACTTGGATTCTTGCGTTTTGCTAGGTACCAACAGTAGTTACACAGCTTTAAAGGATGATCACGTTTGCTTAGAAGAAATTAATGAGGCTTCTTGTGGACCATATTTAAAGGGCGATGTTAATCAAGAACTCCCTCCAAATAATGCTGTTGTAAGATCCACAGAGTTCACCATTGAGTTGCAGGTTAAGTATTTATTCAGTTTAAGCTTTACTGACCTTTATCTTTTATTTTATTTTAAGATTTTGTCCTCGTTATTTGACTGAAAATCCTAGTGAAGAGAATGTGGAGTTCTAGAGAACCGCGAAAATGTTCGTTAAATATACCAGGGGCAGTTGTCTAGAAGAATTGATGTAGGAGAATATGTCCCAAAGCAGTGACCTCAACTTAGTAGAGAGCATGAATATAATTTAAAAAAAATAGCTCAAATGGCATTGTACGTGAAGCTTCCTAAGTATTACACTTGGGTTTTCTCGATGACTGTACTTAATAAAAGAATTGCATCTCACAAGTTGAAGCATTAAAAGTAATTCTTTTTATCATGTATATATACTCTTCGAAATATTCCTACTCTTAGTATAAATAAAAAATCTTTTGTAAAATTTTGTACAGCCATTACCAATTGTTCTAAAAGCTTAAGTGACAATGGTGCAGTCTAATATTTAAATGTTTTAAAAGGCTAGCTTCTGTCTAAGACTGAAGCCTGAAAATATATAATTGGGTAGGCAAATAAGGGGCCTAGAAAGATTGAACTCAGGACCCTTTGCTCTAATACGTGAGAGCTTTTGCGAGACCACTGCAATTGTTTTAAAAACTTAGGCGGTTAGGTGATGGTTTATTTTGATATTTAATGTTGTAATGTCTCAATTCTAATCTGTAAGAAAGGAAATATGATATCCTTCTTAGAATAAGGAAAAGCAGATTAAGAAATGCTATTAGGATTCATATCCTAATTGATATGGCTACTATTTCAAGTAGGATAAGAATCCTTTCGGGACTCTTCGTTGGGTTGTGAACTGATGCATAGGTCCATCTTCACTAAGGTTTCATACCAACGGAATATTTGAACAGGTATCAATCTTGTGGCCTGCATCAAGTGTTTTCCTAAGAGAAGGGAGATGCTTAACTAGACAGGCTTATCCATATATTGTTAGAGAGCTGAATAAAATAGTATCAATGGTTGTGCCACGTGTCCAAATTCCATTTGTTCTAGTCTTTTGTACAAATGGCCTTGATCAGTTCACACCAATCTGACATGTAAAGAGCTCATAAATGGTTACTTATTGTTAAAACATTATGTTTAATAAAATGAAGCATGATGAAGAATAAGAAGGATTTTTATTAAAAAGCATTATATTTAATAAAATGGGTATGGAGTCTATAGATTTGTTCTTTATTGTGGATTCATCGTCCTACATCGTTGGCATCTGGAGCAATACAAGTTATTCTAGCTGGGCATTTTATTGGCGGGTTTTTTATCCTGTCACCCATTCCATTTATGCTGATTCATTTTGGATGAATTGATTGAACCTTGTGGCTCAATAGAAGGCCATTTGTAAATTGACAAGGAGGCCAGTATGGCACGTCAGATTTTGCCTTTAGAAATGGGCAGAAGTATTTTTAGGTCTGAAAGATTAAACTGGTCTGCAGTTTACTTAGGAGAGAACCAACTGTGCATTGATAATGTCTGAAAGACAAAAGTAGCGATAAGCTAGCCAATTTAAACAACAGGTTCACGAAGTACAGTAAACTCATTCATTCACCGCAATTCTAGCTCACCTGTATTCTGATGTGTAAGATGATCCAGTTCCTTGGTCATCTCCATCTACCTTTTTCCACAAACTCTGTTAGATTGACAGTTGTACTTGTTGCAGGCTATTGGTCCAGAGCTTACCTTCTACAGTGCTTCAAAGGAAGTGGCCGAGTCACAATCACTAATATTGTCTAAGCTTCTGCATGCCCAATTGGATGTACTTTGCAGGTTTGTTCTCTTGTGCAGACTTTTCATCATTTTGCATTGTTTCAGATTGTTTTTACTATTGGCGAATTCATCATGTGCACTTTCTTCACGGTTCTTGATTGTGCTGATTGCACTAATTTCACGTGCAATTAATGTGATATATGATGCAGGCTTGTTATGAAGAATGAGACCATTGAAATGAGTGCAAATGCACTAGGTTTAACTATGGAGAGCAATGGGATCAGAATATTGGAGCCATTCGATACCACTTTAAATTATTCAAATGCTTCTGGGAAGACTAACATTCAGTTATCTGTTTCCGATATATTTATGAATTTTTCCTTCAGTATCTTGAAGCTCTTCTTAGCTGTTGAAGAGGACATATTGGCCTTTCTAAGAATGACGTCGAGGAAAATTACTGTTGTCTGCTCTCAGTTTGACAAAGTCGGAACTATAAGAAGTATGTTGTTTATATTTGAAACTGTCATTCTTTTATATCTTAATACTAAATGCTGCTTTGCAAAATTTCCGCACAAGATTTTGGGGAAATTATTTAAAACCCCCAGAACTTTGTGGATAGTATACTTGTGCCCCTAAACTTTCAACCGTTACACATTACCTTCCTAAACTTTCAATTTGCGACAGCTGCTAACCCTCTGTTATATTATCCATTGGCATGGGTAATGCACTTTTAAGAAGTGTGTAATTTCATCTCATCTTTTTTTATGAACCCTTGAAATCTGTAACAAATAAAAGAAATAAAGGAAATGGAGATAAACATATTAATAAAATTTTAATATCAGAAAAAGTAAATAAGTGATTCTTACCTTACCAAAAAAATAAATAAATAAAAAATAAATGATAGCATTAAAAAGTATAAATTGTTAAAGTTACATGATGAGTATCAAAATTATGTTATTTTACTATTTTATTATTGAGGCAATTTTCCTTTATTTTTTTTTCAAAATATTTTATCAGTTCCATTAACATTTCATAATTTTGTAAAATTTCTTATTCTTTAATATGGTTAGTGATGTTTATTTTTGTGATATAATATTCTAGTTACTTTTTTTCTCTTTTTTTTTTTTTTTTAACAGAAATCGAGGGTAAAAGACAGATTCTTATTAAAAAAACGAGTTGAAAAGTGAAAGTTCAGGGGGAAAATGTGTAACTGTTGAAAGTTCAGGGGCAAATGTGTACTACCTCCAATGGTCAGGAGAGTTCTGTGTAATTTCCCCTAATAATTTTGATGGAAGGTTGTTTAAAGTATCTTCAGATGCCTATACTTAGGTTCTTGCACATTAACAGTTTGGTTGATCTTTCTCTTTATCCTGAAACTCTGTTGCATAGCTCCAACCGAATATCTCCGCCTTCCTATCAATCTAGCAATAGCTGGTTTGACAGGCTTTAGGTAATGGCTAGATTAATTTCAACATATACCGGCCATCAAGTTAAGAGTTTTTACTGGTTCTCAGAGAAAACAGTTCAATGGAAGCCATGGAACCTTGGTGACAAACTCTTCTCTTGGTTTTTCAATGTTGTTCTTCCTTCAACTACGTCATGTAAAGTTTCTGCCAGCTTGATGTGATGACAACATAGTCCACTGTGCTTGTAGTATAAGCGGGTGGCTAGAATAGATAGCTGAATTCTGGCTTCTCACCTAAAGCCGGAAAGTCAATGTAAAATGTGTAATTTCCATGGAAATTTGCCAGATGTCATTACATCTCCAAGATAATTCTGAGGCCTTATTTTGTCACCATTAAAAGTACAGTCACTATATTGGAAGGCAGCTTTGATTAAAGGGACTTAAATGTAATTTGTCCTGAAGTTGCAGTTAATTGAGCAATTGGCTCCCTTGGTGTATTGTGGATGACTTCTTATATTGGCACTAAAAGATAGTAAAGGAGATAGAACAAATCTCAACCCCTATCTTCTAGTCTCTGTTCTTTGGTTGATAGGGAAATAAACGTTATTCTTGCATCTCAATATGTGCTTCCAAGCAATTTTTGGCTTACAGCCAGGAATTCTAGTCTAATTTGCTTTGCCTTGCAGATCCTCAGAATGGCCAAGTGTACATGTTCTGGAGGCCACGTGCACCACCTGGTTTTGCTCTTCTTGGGGACTATCTGACGCCAACGTAAGTGAGAATACTTCTCTGTTTTCTGAGAAGCATTTCCTCTTTCTCGAATATGGGGCTTATTACACCTCACTTGACAGGGAAAAGCCACCTACCAAAGGAGTTATAGCTGTCAATACCAACTTTGCACGAGTAAAAAATCCTCTTTCTTTCCGACTTGTTTGGCCAACTTTGAGTGCTGGAATCAGTTCTGAACAATGGTCAAACGGTAATGAGGGATCACTGAGGAGTATTGTTGATGAGAGAGACACAAGCTGTCATGTCTGGTTTCCTGAAGCCCCTAAAGGTTATGTTGCCCTTGGCTGTGTGGTTTCACAAGGAAGGAAAGAGCCTCCACTATCTTCTGTCTCTTGCATCCTGACTTCTTTAGTCACTCCTTGTCCATTGAGGGATTGCATTACTATCAGATCTGACAATCTGTAAGTGGATTTATTCATTCAGCTCGTCACCACAAGCATATAGATTTACTATTACTCTTTTTGCTAAAGTCAATTCCTGCTGCTAAGAATTAGAAGTCAGTTTGCTTATTTGATACTGCACCATCCTGTTTTAAGGATTCACTGTTTAATCATGTTGAAATATATTTAGTGTTATTAGGAATTAGTAAGTAAGTGAGTCTTAAGTAAGTTTTGGGTGTCTCTCGCTCTACTTCTTGCATGTACTCTTTCAATTAAGTAATAGATATAGCCTTTGGGTATTTTCTCTGTCCCTCTCTCTTAAGATCCTAGAATGTTTACAAGTCATATTTATGGAAGTGTTGTCCCGCATCGCTTGACAACAGGTCCTAAATGCTCTTTATATTCATGTGGTCTCCCTCCACTATTAGCTTAAGCTTTTGGGTTGGAATTTCTAACATGGTATTAGAGCCTTCACTATCCCTTTTGTGAATGTGCATGGTCAAAATTCCCGCGTGTAGTCAAAATTCCATGTGCCGCTCGTTATCTGGCTTGCATGTGAGAGGGCGTGTTGGAAGTATTGTCCTAGATTGCTTGACAACGAGTCTTAAATGCTCTCTATATTCATGTGATCTCTCTCCATCTATCAGCTTAAGCTTTTGGGTTGGAATTTCTAACAATATTTGATTTGATCTGACTAGAGAATCAATTGTTGACCTTGATTTGAAGTCTGCTTCATATTTTGATTGCAGATGCTCATCTACTTTAGCATTCTGGCGTGTTTGCAACTCGGCTGGTACCTTCTTGCCGGCGGATCCTATTACTGGCCTCTTGAACGTAGCATATGAATTGCGTCATTTAATGTTTCCCATTATTGATTCGCCCAGGGCCTATAAAAGCCCTAATACCCAAGCTTCTTCTGGTCATATTGACGCCCCACAACCACAAAGATCAATAGGTGCAGGCTCTTGCCGCCGATTTGAGGTAATTACTGATTTTGAGTTGGTATGGTTGAATCAGGGCTCAAGTTCAGGAAGGGGACTATCAATATGGCGTCCCGTGGTTCCACAGGGAATGGTCTACTTTGGAGACATTGCTGTGCAAGGGTACGGCATACCTCATCCTGAATTTTTAAGATATCAATGTTCTTTCAATGATTATAGTGTTATTCATAATTTGCAACAGATATGAGCCTCCAAGCACCTGCACTGTTCTCTATGATACTGGAGGTGAAGAGCTTTTCAGCACCCCTTTAGATTTTCTAGCGGTTGGTCAGATTAAGAAACAAAGAGGTGTGGAGAGTATCTCCTTTTGGATGCCTCAAGCTCCTCCAGGCTATGTTTCCTTAGGTTGTGTCGCCTGCAAGAGCATGCCAAAGCAATATGATATCAGTGCTCTGAGATGCATTCGCAGTGATATGGTCAGTGGAGCTCAATTTTCGGAAGAAAGTTTGTGGGATACTTCTGGTACCAAAACTAATACGGAACCATTCAGCATCTGGGCAGTTGGAAATGACTCGGGAACCTTTATTGTACGTAGTGGCTTCAAGAAGCCTCCACAAAGATTTGCCTTAAAGCTGGCAGATTCAACAAACAGTTTAGATGATACTGTCATTAATGCGGAAATCAGTACTTTTTCTGCAGCAATTTTTGATGATTATGGTGGTCTGGTCAGATTTCTTATCCCAACTATCTTTAAGAATGCTTACTTAACCTAATTGCAATGGAAGCACTGGCATGTGAGTCCTGATAGGGGATTTTTTATATACCAAGGGTCGATATTTACAGAGTTGGGGCTCTTGCAAAGCATCATTCACCAGGAGCTCCTTGGCTTGAAGTTCAATGAGCCTCAATTTGTAAATTAGTTAGATTGTTAGATATACCTAATGAAAATTTGAAAGACATGCATACCAATGATTTCAAAAAGTTTGAAGGGAAGCCTACTAGCTTATTTCAAGACTTATTTTTTAGGTGATTTTGACAGCCCATTAAAGCTTCTAAAGATGGGAGGGAATAGAAACTGACATCATTTCTTGCACACAATTAAAGGCCTTCTTTTCCCCCTGGGCTCTCCCTCTCCCTCCCTCCTTCCCCATCCCCCCACCCCCTCTCTCCCCATCTGAAAAACCCTCCTGCTTTGTCGGTGTGTGCCTCCACAATGACATTGCTGCATGAAACATTGTTGGTGCTATTTGTATTTGGTTACAGTTTGGCTGCCCTTTCTCATCAATTAAAAATGTGAATTTGTTTCTCTTGTATGGATTAAACTATCTTTTTCGTCTAGTCCTAGTTTGCTAATTTATGTATTGCTGAACTTTTGCAGATGGTTCCCCTGTTTAACGTATCTCTAAGTGGATTAGGGTTCACTTTACATGGAAGAGGAGAGTGTATAAATTCCACTGCCAGCTTCTCCTTGAATGTTAGATCATATAATGATAAATATGAAGCGTGGGAGCCACTGGTTGAGCCTGTTGATGGGTTGCTAAGGTTAGCCATCTTGTACTGCATGTAATCACATGTCAGTCACTGTTTTAAATGCCAGTTGGGACCAGCCGGTTTAACCTGTTCGACCAAGATTGGCCTGGCCTTCAGTTAGGTTCATAACCTTATTCCTTTTGAGATCAGAACCAGTCATAACCGGAGGAAAGGGATGAGGACTTAATCTAAGTTGGTCCTCTTCTGAATCATTGAACATCTTATAGGACTTAATTCTTCATTTGTGTCCTGGCCCCCGAAGAACATCTTAATCTAAATTGGTTTTTTCCCCTTTTGGGGGGGAAACTGGTTCAGTTTTGGTTTGACATTTCTCGGTCCTCTTTGCTGCAATGTTGTTATTGGAATGCTGTCACACTCATTAGCAATATGATCTTCAGTATTTTCCTTCAAACTAATGCTGCTTTATGGTCTGCTGTAGATACCAATACGACCTGAATGCCCCTGGTGCAGCTTCTCAATTGCGTATTGCTTCTAGAAGAGATTTAAATCTAAATGTCTCTGTATCCAATGCCAATATGATCATTCAAGCCTACGCAAGCTGGAGCAATCTAAGCCATGCTCATAAATCCGATAAAGAAGTAGTATTCCTCTTCATTAACTTATCTTCTTTATTCTTTTTTACATAGTTAATGTTTGCTTCACTGATGAACCTCCTGACCAGATTCTCTGTTTTCTTTTTTGTAAAAGAAGCAGCAGAAAGAAGAAGCAGGTTCTTCAACTTCTGGGGGAGGATCTATTATAGGTGTTCATCACAAGAGAGATTACTTCATCATCCCGCGGAATAAACTTGGCCAAGATATTTTTATCCGCGCTACGGAAATCAGGGGACTTCCAAATATTATTAGGATGCCATCTGGGGATATGAAGCCACTAAAAGTTCCTGTATTGAAGAATATGTTAGATTCTCATATGAAGGGAAAACTTGGAGGGAACGTCAGAGCCATGGTGACTGTACTTATAGCAGATGCGCAGGTTAATGTCTTCTACCGACTGTATGGCACGGGTTGATTTAACCTCGAGTTTAAAATAAGTATTTCCTGACAATTTGAAAAAAGAGTTGGCTGCTGGACCAGATATGATGTCTATCAATCTACGGGGGGAACTTGCACCATTAGGAATTTATGACATCGAATATATAGTTGTTACTGATCACACAGTGGTCAAGGAAAAGTATTCCTTCCATATGAGCAGATGTTCACTTGTGTGATCTGTGAAACCTTGGTACTTGCGCGGTGATTGCCTTGAGACATGGAAAACACGAATAGAGTGCCTCAATCATACCGCTGATGCTTTTCTGTATTACCTTTTTGCTTCTGGAGACAAGCTTAATTTTTCGAATATTCTTCATTTTCATTGCTTGTAACATGCATTTACTCTAGATGTGCTCTTTCATTCTGTGTCGTAATTGTCAGCAGCATTTATTCGTAACATAAGTCCTGGGTGCTTGCTCCTTGTTGAGACACCCATGTTTGTGAAATGACCTACCTGATAATTCTCTCTGATTACAGTTGAGTCTGGATGTCTAGAAAACATGAGCAGTGCCTACAGTATCTATAAAGCACAATATTGAGGTGCACCGTGAGTAGATATTAGATTCTTAATGAATCTTCTCAAAATGACTGAAATTCTTTGAGAAATTCTCTGTACTTAAGAGATATATGTTTTATCATGTGGTATTCTGATATAAGAAGAACCAGATTACCTAACTAAAACGAATATTTCCATGCACATATTTACTAAGGTTGCTGATCAGATGGTTTTTTGTTAATGGACCAACAGTTCTTATTTTATCCTTGCATGTACAAGAAAGTTATGTAAAATCTGTTGTTAAATCTTGATCTTTACAAAATATGATCTGCAAATAAGATAAAGGTATTATGTCAAAAAAAGTCCAATCTCACATCTAAGAAGACTTTTTTTTTTTTTTGGGGGGGATTCGATTAAAACTTCTTTTAACGACGACTAGATGTACTTGGAATGCTTAAATAATCTCTAACAATTTCCATAATTGAGCCTAACTTGCAATTATGGGGGACTAAGTTTCTCCAATCTGTAATTAATTCAGAGAAGCCAAATTGGCTGCTTTTGTTGTGCAATCTTGTGGTGTGTAGCTGATGTTTACTAATTGTATTCTAAATTTATTCTATTTACAAAGGCTCTGTTTTTTTAATAAAACTTGTTTTGTAGTTTTGGAAAAGCGGGTTTGTCTGATGTGCAGATTCCTGTGAATACATGGGTTTTTAGCTAGTCCATGAGTGTAATCCTCGGTTTACCTTCATTGAATTTATCTGTCTAGAAACATGTTGTCCGTTCTCCATGGCTTTAACACGAGGAGTGTTTATACCTTCTCATTTATTTCTTTTGTTTCAAGGTTTTGATGGTTATTCCATATGTGTATGCTGATTCTGTTGCTATTCTGCAGATCTTAAGAGTAGAAGGATCAACTTCCAAACAGTATACAGTGACAATTCGCCTTATACAAGACCAAAGCATCTCTAGTGAATCGTTGCTCAAGCAGCAAAGTGCGCGCACACGTGGAATTGGCTCAGAACACTCCTCATCTTCTGATCAGGAGCTGGTCAATTGGGGTGAAATGTTCTTTTTCAAAGTTGATTCCCCTGTATGTATAACATCCCTTTTTGTAAAGCTTTAGCTAGGTTGATGTCCATAATTCCTCTTCTTTTTTCTTCTTTAAAAAAAAAAAAAAAAAGCTTATAGTAGAATGAGCTTCTCAAGAAAGTCAATCTCATAGTTGCATGGCTAGGAATTTCTCACATTATACATGTGTTTGCTAAAGCAGTGGACATATATGGTTAAATCAGTAGAAAACTTGGAAGCGTCTCTCTTATTTGCCTGAACACTGGATACTGGCCTGATCTTCTCTGTAAAGTTGTCAGTCGCGTCACACTGATCACTAGTGCTGTTTATCTTAGTTCCCTTCTTGAGTTAACTTTATTAGTCTGCTTCCACCACGGCTTAGTGTCTTATCTAGAGGATATGATGTGAAGGACTTGAACCTTGTATAATTACTATAAGTTGAGTTTTAAAAGATCAATTTTGAGGAGTTTGATGTTATGCATGTAGATCAAATGATGCTACCAGTTATTTGAGGATTTGATGCAGAGATTATGGAGATTTTGTGAAATGTTGACTCCTCATCTAGAGATATGGCATTATAAATTTCAGCTGTGATTGGCCAAGCTGGTTGTGGGAATTTCACGTGGGAACTGGAGTGGGCAACAGTAAAGATGATTACCTTCTCTGAAGAGATTCTTGGAACTAGTGTATGGATTGAGGCTGAGGTTTTCTTGGACAGAGGCTTGATCTTATATCTCTAGCTACTCTGGGCAAATTCTCCTTCTCTGCAAAGATTGAGAACTTCTTAGCAATAGTCTGCCTGATTGTAGCTTTGAGACCTCTCCATCTGCACTAGTAGTAGAAAAGCTGATATATGACTTCTGTGTTGCAGATGATGTCATTGTTTTGAACAGAATAGGTAGAACTAGATGTGAATTCCAAATGTGAACGCAAAGTTGTAGGATCTTGAATTGTCATTTTGATTAGGTCGAGTGAGAATTTATTGTTATTTATGCTGAGGTCTGCAAATGAAGAATCTGTTTGAGATTAAGACAAAACATAAAAGGACGACTTTGGTAATGTGAGTGCATTTGGCACGAAGGATTTCAGATTTGTTCAATATCTTCCAGAATGTGAGACGCATTGGAATTGTGTCATTGGAGAACGACACTAAAGCTGAGTTGGGTTATTCTTATTGAAATTGAATGCTGGGTAGCCTGATAACAGGATGTGGGCAAATAAAGTGTAGCCTAGGATAAATGAAGCAGATGGCTTGGCTCCAAAAGGAGGCACATTTTTGGTTTTGGAATTACTAAAGTGGAGGTTTGAGTATAAGGAAACCTGGTGGAGGATAAGACCTAGGGAATATTAGTACAGGTGTTCAGGTTTGTTAATATTGACCTGTAGATGGTCTAGTAAGAAGTGTTAAACAGAACTGGAGAGGTGAAGCAGACATAGATAATACTCCCTCTCCATGGCTTGCCTTTACAGCTAAGTGTTTTTGCAATCAAAACATATGTTGATTATTATTTGTCAAATGGGAGTGTTAGGATTGAACCTATATCTCCACCTTGCCTGACTTTTTGACATCATCAGACCATTAGAATGGCTTGCTAAATTCTACTATAGACTTGAGGGATGTCAGTCCTTTTCTTGATATGTTTGCTTCAAGACTACATGGTTCTTTTGATGGCAACTCATACTTTCATTTTGGTGCAGGACATCTACAAGGTGGAACTAACTGTCATTGACACTGGAAACGGTACTACTCTGATTTATATAAACTTTCAAATAATAGAGAAGTGAGATAGAACTGTAGTATTTGTAAGTTGCTTGTTGTGTTTGTCAACTCATATGTACTGTCTCCATGTAACAGCTTATCGTGTTTCTACCGACCTTGTAACATCAAAATTTTAGCTTTACAGAACATTCTGTTTTGTATCAAATAGAAAGTACTTCTTGTAACATCAAAATTTTATCTGTACAAAACATTCTATCAAATAGAGAGTACTTACATATATAACAATTTAAACTAGCATGATTTTTAGTAGCTGATAAAAAAGATTACTGAATTTCAGTAAGTTTGTATTGTAGTCTGGACTAATTATTGCAACCTTGTGGGCCCTTGAAGGTTTAGCATGTGTGAGAGAGTCGCTTGTAACTTGTTTCTTCATGTCACAGGTAATCCTGTTGGGTTCTCTTCATCTCCTTTAAAGCAGGTGGCAGAAAAGATCCCTGACAGCTTAAGCCCATCAGCTTATTTGAATAAATTATCCTGGATGGATTTGTTCTCTGCACAATCAGTGGTAATTTTCTACTCACATGCTTTGATAGGATTTGTTCCAGGTCTCTACCCAATAAGGTTTTTACATGTATGTAAGTGGACAGTGACACAGGTAGTGTTAGGAAGGAGCTTCTAAATTTCGTTATTCTCAATTCTTAATGCAGAACTCAGTTGAAGAAACAAAAGGTCAGAAATTGTGTGGGAGAATAAGGTGTGGCATACTATTGTCTCCAGGATATGAGGTGGAGACTCGGGAGAATTCCTGTATGTCTGGCAAAAAATCTGGATATATCCAAATCAGTCCTTCAAGGGAAGGTCCATGGACTACAGTTAGGCTAAATTATGCAGCACCTGCTGCTTGTTGGCGATTAGGCAATGATGTAATTGCAAGTGAAGTAACTGTTAAGGATGGTGACAGATATGTAGATATAAGGTCACTTGTCACTGTGCGGAACAATACAGATATCACACTTGATTTATGCCTTAAGTCCAAAGCTTTAGATGATAGAACACTTGATGATGCTAGTAGGATTGAAGTGCAGCAATTTGAGGACGATAAAACTGAAAAGCACGAGTTCTTTGAAACAGAGGAGTACAAACCAAGCTCTGGCTGGGTTAGCTCCTCATTTCCACAGGTATAGTCATTCATTATTACATGTCCATCCAATTCAATGTCAAGTAACATCTGTCTCTAATAAATCCAGTCTCTTATAAATTTTGGCTTAATTTGATCTTTTGTATTCTACAACGGGAACTTCAATAGTGAGTCACTGAAATAGGCAGGAGAATGTAATGACAGCGCTCCATCATTTTTTTTATAGCTGACCATAAAGTGGGTGAACCGGTCGAATTGTTATTGTGGCAGTTTAAAAAGAATCTCAGAAGGGAGCCACATCACCACAGTGCTCCATTCTCACTAAATTTTTAAATTAACTAAACCAAAAAAAACAAAGAAAGGGATTAATTACATAGTATGTACCTCTGCATTAATTTATATAGATTATTAATTTGGGTGTACTTTGATATAAATTATTAATAAAAAGTAAATTGGCCCATTGAAAAGTTTTACTTTTACTTTATTCTTAATCCCATTATCTAATTAAAAATATTTCTTTATTTTAATAAAAATCGTAAAAATACAATATTTATTTATTTTTGATAGTTTTGTATGTATTCCAAATCACAATTTTAAACAGAAGTATTATCAATCACTCCATAATTCTGCTAGTATCTGATAATCTGATAATGTTCATGTTAAATTCTGTAGCATAAACTTTATGGGCATAGATTATGCCAAAAATAATAATAATAATAATAATAATAATAATAATAATAATAATAATAATAATAATAATAATTCTATTGTTGAACACAAAACCTCAGTATATCTTTTTGGCCATAAAATCAAGGTACATTCCAACAATCACTTTTCGCATGTTCCAGCTGTTCACACAATTTACTTCTACTTCTGATTATGGTTTTACAATTTCATCCTTGGTCTTTATGTCATCTTGTCCCAATTGATGATCATCTACAAATTAATGCAGGAGAATTTAATGTCCGAGTCACCACCGGGTTGGAATTGGATCGATGACTGGCATTTGGGTAAGATGTCAGTAACTACTGCTGATGGTTGGGTTTATGCCCCTGATGTTGAAAGTCTGAAGTGGCCAGAGTCATGTGATTCTCTTAAATCTGTCAATTATGCTAGGCAAAGAAAATGGGTCAGAACCAGAAAGAAAGTATCAGGTCATCAGAAACTGGAGATCTCTCTTGGACAATTGAGTCCTGGAGACGCTGTCCCTCTCCCTCTCTCAGGATTAATTCAGTCAGAATACTATGTGCTGCAATTAAGGCCTTCCAGAATACATGATTCCGATGAATATTCCTGGAGTTCTGTGGTGAATAAAATAGAGGATTCTGGTGAACCAAAAGGAATTTCCGAAATACGTGTTTCAGCACTGGCTGAATCTGATGAACTGTTGTATTGCACCCCACTAAACGGAACCTCTTCAAATGGATCCCAAAAACTATGGTTCTGTGTAAGCATACAAGCAACAGAGCTTGCCAAAGACATTCATTTGGATCCAATTCAGGATTGGAACATTGTGATCAAAGCTCCATTGTCTCTAACTAATTTTCTTCCTCTTGCTGTGGAGTTCACTGTTCTTGAAATGCAAGCTGGTGATCAGTCAGCTGCCTGTGCAAGAGGGATGCTTTGTCCTGCTGCACCTGTAAATGTGTACAATGCAGACATAAGAAACCAATTGTTCCTTTCATTGCTGCCGCAAAGAGGATGGTTACCAGTGCATGTAAGACATCACCTTAGCCTCTACATATATATGTAATATCTTTATTCTCTATTTCTCTGAGAATATGTATGCATGATTTTCTTAGGATATGATGACCTCTTACTCCATCCACTTCTGACACTGCCTTTACAGGAAGCTATTCTTCTTTCTCATCCACGTGGAGTGCCAGCAAAAACAATGAGCTTAAAAAGTGCTACTAGTGGCAGGTCAGAGAGCAAATTTCAACCTTTTTGTTATGCAATGCTTTTTTGATGGAACCACCTTTTTCTAGGTAGCCTCATGCATTATGATACTGTTTTCTGCAGGATTGCGCAAATTATTCTCGAGCAAAATTATGAAAGAGAACAACCCATGCTGTCAAAAGTGATTAGAGTGTATGCTCCTTACTGGTTTGAAATCTCCAGATGTCCGCCTTTGACATTGCGATTTATAGATATGGGAGGGAAGAAATCTACCAGGAAATTTGCTCTTCCTTTTCATTCTAAAAAGAGCAATGAAAAAGTTTTCGAGGAAATAGCAGAAGGCGAAATATATGATGGTCACACTATTGCCTCTGCTTTGAATTTCAATATGTTGGGCCTATCAGTGTCTTCTTCTGGTGAAGGGCACTTTGGACCTGTGAAAGATCTTTCTTTGCTCGGGGACATGGTATTCTAACGTACATAGAAACCCTTTTTGTGCTTTTTGAAGATCGTCTTCTTGCTTACTTTTTCTCTTGGTCCTCAGGATGGATCACTGGATATTGACGCCTATGATGCTGATGGGAAGTGTGTGAAGCTTTTTGTATCTACAAAACCATGCCCCTACCAGTCCATTCCAACAAAGGCAGGCATCTTTTCCTTAATTCTTTGGTGTATTTCATATGTTGTTTTCCTTTTTTACCCATTTTGCAAGTGAAAGGAGTGAGAAACATAATATTGAATGAGATCTTTTACTATATCTGCATTCTTTTTTTTTTTTTTTTTTTTTTTTTTTGCAGGTCATCTGCATCCGACCATTTATTACTTTCACAAACAGACTGGGTCAGGATATCCTGCTTAAGTTAAGCTGCAGAGATGACACAAAGGTTCTTCGTGCATGTGATTTTCGAGTCTCCTTCCCTTATCATGATGACAATGGACCTAATAAACTCCAGGTTAGTATCCGATTCCAGCCCTTATTACTGTGTAGCTCTGGTAGATTTTGCCCTGAAGAGGATGCTGACCTTTGACATTCCCTTACGGTGCAGCTTTCTCGCCACAGTGACACAAAGTACTGATTGCATTTCCCCCTCCCCTTTGATTTAGCTTCATATTATGATGTGGCTTGTCTTACTTCTGGAGTTGCTAGTAAATTGAATCCAAAAGAGTGAGCAATAGTACCACTTATCAGTTTGTGCCTGATGAAAGCATTTTGATGCATGTTCAGCTCTACCTGCCTGCATGCAAAGTCTACTTATTGCAGTCTAGAAGGAGGAATTTGCTGCAGATGGAGAGCATTGAAAACCATCATGTCATGATAAATGAAGCTTTTTTTCTTTGGTAACATGGTGAAATAAAATGGAAAAACTGATGGTATTTTAGATGTAGTGATGATGAAAGGGCCTAGAGTTCAATCTTTTAAGAAGAGTCCATGTGCCCATGTATGAAATTTTTTTGCTTTTACTGATTCATAGTCTCTTTTTGCGCATGAAACATATAATTCCTTGAGAAATTGATCAATTTAGTATTACTATATTTCTAGGTTCGATTAGGAGATACTGAGTGGTCATATCCAATTCAAATCACAAAAGAAGATACCATTTCATTGGTTCTGAGGACACAAGCTGGCATTCGGAAGTTTGTGAAAACAGAGATACGCGGCTATGAGGAGGGATCGCGGTTTATTGTTGTGTTCCGTCTCGGGTCAGCATTTGGTCCAATCAGGTAGCTTTTCACTATTGAACTAATTTAGTGAACTAACTTATAAATGAAGACATTCTATATGTTTTGGCTTTCTAACCATGTAGCTTTTGGGAAATGCTGTCAGTCTCTTTTGGTTGCACTGTGTTGTAGTTGACCTATGAAAGCTATTCTTGGCTTGAATAGGATGGAGAACAGGACAGGAGATAAAAAAATCAGCATCCGCCAAGCTGGATTTGATGAGAATTATTGGATTCAGATGGAACCTTTCTCCACAACAAATTTCTCTTGGGAAGATCCGTATGGCCAGAAATTTATTGAAGCTAAAGTGGATGAAGGTAGCAGTGGAATTTGGAAATTTGATTTGGAGGAGTCTGGACTTCACTTGGTAGAGCAGGGGGAGCTGAAGATGAAATTTCATGTTTTTGAGATGGTTGATGTCAAGGTTGGGAGGTTTATAGATGACAAAACATCAAATCTAGATGAAAATATGCTTGTCACATCTACAGGAAATCAAGGAAGTACTCAATTGCCAGCAAAAAAGCAGAATGAAGTGACTCCTCTGGAGCTTATAGTGGAATTGGGAGCTCTAGGAGTTTCTCTTATAGACCATAGGCCAAAAGAGTTGTCATACATGTACTTGGAGAGGGTCTTCATATCTTATTCAACCAGCTATGATGGGGGGACAGCAACCAGGTTAGAGAATATTTGTATCTAAAATAGCCGTATATTGCTTGTTTCATAGTTGTAGGATTTAGGCATGTCATGCCCCTTGCCCCTTTTCGAAACCAGTGCTTCAGCCTGAAGATTACGGCTGCGTTTGGTTCAGCATTTGCAATGGGCTTTGAGGGGCTGTTTGGTTCAGCATTCCCAAGGGGCTTTCAGCCCCGAAAGCCCCTTGGGAAAAATTTCAGCCGTTTGGTTCAGCATTTTGAGGTATACTTGGGGGAATGCTAGCATTTGGAATGCTCTGGAATGCTGAAAGCCCAAAGCAGGTGGGGACCTGCTTTGGGCATTCAGCATTTTCGGAATGCTGAAGGAGGGTTTAATGAATTTTTTTTCTTCCAATATTGCCCTCACTGATAATTGAGTTTTCTTGTTTTACCCTCATCGTCTTCCTTGTCTCCCTCGTTTCTTCAAGACCAAAGCCCAGCCGGCGGAGCTCAACCAGCTGGAGCTGGTCACGCACACACGGACGTCGCCACACACCGCCGTGGCCACACACCACCGTCGCCCCACGCCGCCGTGGCCACGCACCACCGTCGCGTGGGTCGCGACCTCAGCGGCGTCGCCCGGGTCGCGCGACCCACGCGACGGGCCGAGCACCGGTCGCCACGCATCGCCGTTGCGTGGGTCACGGCCTCGGGGCGGCGTCGCGCGACCTACGCCACGGGGCCGAGCAGATCCGGTCGCCACGCACCACCGTCGCGTGGGTCGTCGGGAGGCGGCGCCGCGACCCACTCCACGGGCTGAGCGGTGCTCGCCGCCTGTGATCCGGTTGCCACGCACCGCCGTCGCGTGGGTCGCGGCCTCGGCGGCGTCGCGCGCGACAGCCGAGCGGGTGCTCGCCGGCCGATCCGGCGCCCGAGGCCGCGCGACCCACAGACGGCGGTGCGTGGGTCGCGCGACCCGTCGCCTTCCCACCACCACGACCCCACCGGCCGCCCCCCACAGCCACCCGCCGCCTCCCCCACCACGCCCATCGGCCGCCTCCCCCACTCGCTCCCCTCCTCTGCGTCAAGAACATCTCCTCCTCCTTTTTCCTTTTCTTTTTTTCTTTTTTCTTTTCTTCTCAAAGCTATTTTGCAAAATGCTATACCAAAAAAGAACTCTCAAACACTTCAGCATTCACCAAATGCCCATTCTTCTAAATATACTTGGGGAAATGCAAAGCCATTTCCCCAAAGTTGAACCAAACAAAGCCCCGAGTCTAATGCAATGCTGAAAGCCCAAAGCTATTTGGGAGAATGCAGCTTGTGTTTGGTAAAATTTTTTGCAAATGAACTTTGAGTTGAACGTGCGTTTGGTAAAAAAACATTTGGAAATGGCTTTATGGGTATTATATTTTCTTTTCTTTTTTTTTTTTTTTGGAAAAATCAGGTAAACCCTTCGCCGGACCGGCGAGGGCTGCGGGCCGCCGGCGAGCCAGATCTGCGCCGGCGGCCGTTGGCCGAGGTCGCCCGAGGTCGGGCGACCTCCGGCGAGGGTCACGCGACCCTCGGCGAGGGTCGCGGAGGTCGCCCGACCTCGGGCGACCGGAGGGTCGCGCGACGAGGTCGGGCCGCCGAGGGTCGCTCGACCCCGGGGGCCGCGCGACCCAGGCGACCGCCGCCCGGGTCTCGCGGCCGCAGCGAGGGTCGCGCGACCCGGCGACCGCCGCCTAGGGTCGCGCGAGGTCGGGCGACCTCCGGCAACCTCGGCCCGACGGCCGCCGGCGCGCCAGATCTGGCTCCGCCGGCGGCCGCAGCCCTTCGCCGGCCGGCGAAGGGTTTAGCTGATTTTTCAAAAAAAAAAAAGAAAAGAAAAGAAAATATATATATACACATTATACCCATCAAAAGCTCATTGCAAATGTTCTTCTTACCAAACACACATTCAACACAAAGCTCATTTGCAAAATTTTTTTACTAAATACTATCGCATTTTTCCCAAGTAGCTTTGGGCTTTCAGCATTTGCATTGGGCTCAAGTCCATTGCAAATGCTGAACCAAACGCAGCCTCAAGGCTGGTCTCCACCAGCCTTGAGCTTTCAGCATTCCCAAGGGGAAACTTTCACTTGAAAGCTCCTTGGGAATGGTTGCCAAACACCCATTTTTTGGGTGAAAGGGCTTTGGGGCTTGGATGGGCTTTCTAAATGCCCATCCAAACGCACCCTACACTACCTAATGACAAGTAAATGAGAAATCTTTAATTCTTTGTGCAGTGATATGCAAATTTAAAGAGCAATGCCTAATCGCATATTTCAAACTGTCATTTATTCTTTTATTTTTTTTGGTGGGGGGGGTGGTGTAGTTAAGCACGTTGATACAGCAAGTGAATATGAATTTGTGGATGACCATAATGCATGTTGCAACCACTCTCTGGAAGTAGTGAATTTCAAGGAAGAAACATTTTTTAGTATGGTATTGTAAATGCAATCTATTGAAGATGGATGATGCTGATTTTTCTTTTAGCAGAAGAAAAGAAAGAGTTAAAAGACATTCATCTGATGCTTGCTTCCAGCAGCCTTTCTGAATATTTAAGTATACCTTCGACTTCGGAAAACTTAATTAGCATATTTTATTCGTGAGGAGGATAATATGAGTGAATTTTAATTGTTATATATTATTCTGCTTTGAACAATTGCCAAAATCTTAGCTTTGGGCGAAGAAGGTCCTTATTTGGGGTTTGTTTTCCAGATTCAAGCTCATTCTGGGGTGCTTGCAGATTGACAACCAGCTCCCTCTAACTCTTATGCCTGTGTTGTTAGCTCCGGAGCAGGCCACTGACTTGCATCATCCAGTATTCAAAATGACTGTTACAGTTTGCAATGAGAACCCTGATGGCATTGTGGTCTATCCACGTGTACAGATACGGGTAATGTTGAATGCCTATGTGGTAAGACAACATTGAAGCAGATATTGTCAATCTGATGCCAGTCTAAATTGACATGACAGGTGACGGATAAGTGGTGGAGGCTCAATATCCATGAACCTATTATTTGGGCTTTGGTGGATCTGTACAGTAACATCCAGATGGACCGTTTGCCCCAAACTTCTAGTGTCACACAAGTTGATCCAGAGATACAAGTCAAGTATGATTCTCTTGTGTAGCTAGTAATATGGATGTCTCATACAGTTAGGAAAAGGATAACTCTAGATGCACAGTTGAATGCCACCTAATTTTCTAAATCTGATTTGGAATCGTCTCCTACAACATTGCATAATCATATATGACATCAAAACGCATGTTCTCCATTTTTGCTTCTGTTTCTCATTGATGAAGTGGTGATACTTGCTGGGTCATTTTGTGGGCATAGCATACTGAATTTTGTTAACGTTGACATCCTGGTTAGGACACTGCCTTGATCGAACTAGGTTGCTATGTTGATATGGATTCTTCAGTTCCATATCAATTTTGGAAGGATGACTGTGATGAATGCAATATTGGAAATAGAAGGGCACACAAGAATCTAATTGTCTTTGGTAGAGAATACTTATAGCTATGCACCTGTAGTGTCATATGCATCTATCTGTCAGGGGATTTACGACTACTACTGTGCTGACTTACCCGTTGGCAATCATTATTAAAAGGAATTAGCAAAGCCTCCTGGCTGTCTCATTTGAGACATGAAGGCAGATTTTAGTGATCTGAATCTATGATAATAAGGACTCAAGTGTATACTGGTTTCTCTGTCCTTTGTAGTATGCGAAAAGAATATCTTCAGGAATCAAATATCATCACTCAGGTTTCAAATCACCAATGGTATTAGCCAAGAAAGCCCTCTGGAGCCACGAGTCATTGAGTTTCCTTCAAAATGGCAGCCCTTAAATTTCTGCTTGCTTCTTTCCATCCCCGTGGATCATAGTATGACATTTTCATAGTAAAAATCTCATCATCAGTTAAAGGCCACAATCAGTCCATGCATCATACGAATTGGGATGTGGACAGATCACTGACTTCCTGTTGTTATCAATATGGTCCATCCCTGTATCATTGAGATGCAAGGACTTTTTACTGTACATCTCTGTAATTTCAGGCAGTCTAATTTCCTGTCCCATCAAAATTCTTATTGGTAGATCCAAACCTTTTTGCTGAATACCAATTGGTCAATGTTATAGTATATCTTAAAAACTGATTTCATTATTCTAGCTACAGTAGCATTAGTCATGAAGAATGGTATCTTTTATGGTGGCATCTTCATTTTCTCATGCAGAGTTGCATATCCCCTACCCCATGACAAATCCTTTGTTGGTTGATCTGAAGATTTCTAGCATAATACCCAACTATTGGGCCTGTCGCAACCTCATAATGAAGCTCAGAACTTCTCCAATTTGCTTACTATTCCAGTAGACCTCCCTTCTCTACATGATAGACATTTTCTTTTACTAACATTCAACTAAGTGATGCATAATTTTCCCTTGAGAAAGAGGATCCGATTATTCAAATATTACTTTCTTATAATGAAGACTATTGAAGAGATACGTAATCGTAGTCTGTCTCTTCTACCAGTTCAATAGATATTTCAGAGGTCAGACTGAAGGTATCGCTAGAGACAGCACCTGCTCAGAGACCTCATGGTGTTCTGGGGGTCTGGAGTCCCGTCCTGTCTGCTATTGGAAATGCATTTAAAATACAGGTGAGCTTGATTCCCAATAATAATTGATCCTTATTATTGTATTTCCTGTGCTTTCTCATGAGGTGATGCTAGATCGTTGGTCTTTTTAGTAGCACTTTGGCCTATGGAATATCCAGCTTTTTGCATGTCATGTTAATACTTCCACATGTCGGTTCTTAGACAGTTAAATGTCGATGAAGTACCAACAATTGTTGGTCATGGTGGAGTGTCCATGGGACTAAGATTATGAAATTGATCAGTTTTAAAGCTCCATTCTTGTCGTGACACTGAACCAATCCTAATCTCGTTCTTTTTTTTTTCTTTTTTCTTTTTTCTCCAGCTGCATCTGAGGAGAGTTATGCGCAAAGACAGATTCATGCGCAAAAGCTCTATCCTTCCTGCTATTGGAAATCGTATTATGAGGGACTTGATACATAATCCTTTACATCTGTTGTTTTCAGTAGATGTACTTGGGATGGCGAGTTCAACATTGGCCTCTCTTAGTAGAGGGTTTGCTGAGCTTTCAAGTGATGGTCAGTTTCTGCAATTACGTTCAAAGCAGGTAATTACTTCTCACTGATGATTTATATCAGTTACTTTCCTAAACTGAGCTCATCACTGTATGTTGGATTAGGTACGATCAAGGAGAATCACTGGGGTGGGTGATGGAATTCTTCGGGGGACAGAAGCCCTAGCACAAGGTTTTGCTTTTGGGGTGTCTGGTGTGGTGACAAAGCCTGTGGAGAGTGCGAAGCAGAGTGGTCCTCTAGGACTTGCTCATGGGGTCGGACGTGCTTTCCTTGGGATTGTCGTTCAACCACTCAGTGGAGCATTGGACTTTTTCTCAATGACTGTTGATGGAGTAGGGGCAAGCTGTGCCAAATGCTTGGAAGTTTTAAATAGCAAGACTAGCTTCCACAGAATCCGAAATCCTCGAGCTATCCGCACTGATGGCATTCTGAGAGATTATTGTGAGAGAGAGGCACTTGGTCAGGTAAAAAATTAATGCCTTCTTTTATCCATGTCATCTGTCTTGATTGGAAATGGCGAAGAATAGGCTATACCTACACTTATAACCTGTTTAGGCAAATGGCTGTCTAATATCAAAGCATGGTCAAAGGTTCAAATTCCAATGTTTCCCCGTATTGTCAGTTTCTCTCATTTACTGTTCTTGTGGTCAAATCTGCTGTTGTTTGTGTTATGCACTTCTGTCCACATGTCATCTTTTACATATAAGGTCTTGCTTATACTATTGGTGAAGTGTTGAAAAAGATGCTAAAATATTTCTGTGATATTGTTTAGTGTATGTTAGACAGTTTGTCAGAAAACTTTTCAACATCAACGAGAGGTTTTAGCTTTGTGACCCTGATCGAATATGCCAGAACCGGAGCAATAAAGCCAATAAGTTCATTCTTAATTCTAGTTCTTCATTTATCTTTGTTTCTCATAGAAGAATACAATTTATCTTTTTGGCAAGAACATCCCCAGAATATAAGATTTTCATCAGTTTTTTTGTTAAAATGGATCGAAACAATTATGAGCTGAGGATAATTTTTAATATTTTGGCGTAGACATTGCTTATGTCACGTCTCATGTGCAACTCTGTCACTATTAAAGCCAGCTTTGGTCGCAGTACATTAACACCAGTAAATGAAGTTGCACACGTGCTATCCTTTTTCAAAGCACTTTTTTTGGCTTAGTAAGTGGTTTTAGATCCTACTATTTTATACATCCCTTCATAATAATATACATACACAAAAGTAGCTTTTCACAAGTGTAGTCCTGAAAAACAGACTTCTCAAACAATGTATGATCTAGTTGAAATGAAATGAAACACTTGTCCCATTCTTGCGATGGGTAAAAATTATTGGGAGGCATTTTCTAATGAATAGTCTCAAAGATCTCATTAGATTGAACATTGCATATTGTGTGCTAGTTGTGAAATGTTGATGGTGTACATGCATCAATAGGCCAGAAAGTGTTCTCCCCATTGTCTGGGGCTTTGCTATGTAGACATTCCACCTGTCTAAAACTTCAGTGCCTGCTTAAAATTTAGTAGTTATCTCTGCATACATTCTCCTTTTATCTTTTTTAGCACAATTAATTATGCGTTACTGTCTAAGAAGAAAGCATGATGATTATCTTCTTTATGGAGTGATGAAAAATGATTAACCTATTTGTTCACATTATGCTTCCAGATGATACTCTACCTTGCAGAAGCTAGCAGGCGATTTGGATGCACTGAAATTTTCAAGGAACCGTCTAAATTTGCCTGGTCAGATTATTATGAAGAACATTTTGTTGTGCCCTACCAAAGGATTGTTTTGGTGACCAGCAAGAGGGTCATGCTGCTTCAGGTTAATAAAGGAATCTTAAAATATGTATACCTTCACCAATTAAATATAAAAATGCAAAAATTGTGATACTATTAATTGTGTGTGCATATGTAGTGCCTGGATCTCAATAACATGGATAAGAGACCTTGCAAGATCATGTGGGATGTGTCTTGGCAAGAGTTGATGGCACTGGAGTTGGCAAAAGCAGGATGTAACCAGCCCTCCCACTTAATCCTTCATCTTAAAAGTTTTAGAAGATCTGAAAATTTTGTGAGAGTTATTAAATGCATTACTGAGGTGGAAACTGAGGGAACAGTACCTCAAGCAGTCACAGTCTGTTCAGTTGTGCGGAAAATGTGGAAAGCATATCAGTCTGACATGAAATGCCATGTTCTGAAGGTTTGTTTGTGGGATAAGATTGTTTTAATGACTGCTTATTCTTGTGATTCTGAGTGAGTTTTCTGCTCATAGGTTCCTTCAAGCCAGAGACATGTATATTTTGCTTGGAGTGAGGCTGATGGGAGGGAGACACTTAACCTGAACAAGGCCATTGTAAGATCGAGAGAGTTCTCCTCTTCCAACTCTGTGCCAGATGATAGGAAATTTGTTAAACATAGCATCAACTTCACAAAGATTTGGAGCAGCGAACGAGAAACAAAGGGTCGTTGCAATCTGTGCAGAAAGCAGGTGCTTCTTCAATTATCTCAGTCTGCAATGTTCTATCTACTGGATTCTCTTTTACTGGGGTATCTCTTGAGAATTTGTTGAGTTTGATCGTTACTGAAATTTCAATTTTTTCTTTTATCAGAGTTCAGACCATTCTGGAATCTGTAGCATTTGGAGACCCATTTGTCCAAATGGGTAAGTTTCAAGTTTGACGCGATATCAGATATGCTGCTTGATTTTTTTTGGCAGTCATGAAGGAAATTCCTTTCACCTAGTCTTTTTATCACATAGACAGCATACACGGTCCTTGTGGTATGTTGCAGTTATGGTGATTTCAGAAATATTTTGGTGGGTGCAGAGTTCCTTGTGCTTGTGCTCTAACAACAAGTTTGGGGTTTAGAAGGGGAACCATTGTTCACTTGGGGCCAGTTTGATAGCCCAATTAAGTGATGAAAATTGAAAACTCAGCAATTTAGCAAAGCACGTTGATAATCCTAATTATCATTGATTTGACAGGTTCAATTTTGTAAAAGGTCTGCTTAATATGTTAATTAAGTGGTTAATCAGTTCATTCAATTGAAAAGGCAATGACAATGAATTAGGATCTTACCAGTTTTACCAATGATGATATCATTCGTTTTTTGGTGAGAAACTCATAGCATTTGGTAATCAATTTTCAGTTATCATCGAGCAATTTTTTACTTTTATTTACAGTACTCAAGATTTCCAGCAATTAAAATCTGGTACTAAAATTCTCAGTATTTAGTTTCCCATTCTATCAAACCAACCCTTAGCATCTAGAACTAGACAGCTGTAATAATGATGTGTTAGATTCACTAGAGATGACTCATGTATTAGAAAACATTGCTGGGTGGTGACTATGATAAGTGACTGAATGGCTGATCATCTCTCCCATTAATCAATACTGATTGATGGAATGGAAATTCTTCTATTTCTTTGACGAGAAATGCAAAATGAAAAAAAAAAAAAAAAAAAGAGAAATTCAATCCCTGTTGGGAATGAAATTCAACTATGTTATTTGTATCTCTCTTCACATCCAAATGGGGACTTCTGATAGGCGAGTTGGGTACCTATTGATGGTTTGTTGGATAAAAAGATGGTACGGCGATTTGAGATTGTGATAGTCATTGGGAGAGAGGTTTATGGACTAGAGAGGTCACACAGGTTTCATGCAGCTCGTGTTATGATGGTTTTCACTGTGGATCTATAAAGTTGTTGACGCTCTTGATGAATTTTATTTCAATAGAGTTGAATTTTTCTGTTTATGTACTTTGGGGATTTTCATATTGGTTTAAAATGCATAAACTGTAGTTAGTTGCTGTTAAGGAGGTCCTGGAAGCCATTAGGCAGATCACGCTGTCCTTTTCTTTCCCCCAAGTGGGATGGGGGGAAGGGACGGGGAGGGACAGAGACAGAGATGGAGTGGTTTAGTTCAGGAATGGATAGAGATTGCTAGCAGTTCAGAGAGTACTTGATGCGTGATGGGGCGATGCTCCCGCATCAGTACTTAGTAAGAGAATTCATGCTTTCCAGTCCATATGGGGAGCAGGGGAGAGGGGGAGTGAGTGAGGTCATTCTAGGCCTTATGATATATAGCTTTCTCCTTTTCTTTTGGCCAGATGAAGTACAATATTGTAGCTGCAGTTATTAACATGTTTCCGTTTCAGGTGATGATTGTTGGCTTCTGATATCTTAATAGATTTTGGACCTGTTGCTTTTCTCTTGTAGGTATGTTTCTGTTGGAGATATAGCTCGAGTTGGTGAACATCCACCAAATTGTGCCGCTGTTTATAGTAACAGCGACAGACTTTTTGCCCTTCCAATAGGTTATGACCTGGTAAGGAGACCTAAACTGGCACTCTTTTGAGCATACATGAAATGGAACTTTTTCTTGGCACCCAGGAACCAATCACAACATGAATTTGAGAGGAAAATTAGGGCGTTTTCAAATCTGAAGAGGCTACATGACCTTAAAAAAATATCTAAGAGGCTAATTTCTGTACCTTATGGAGTATCCTGCCTTTTTGGTCGAGTCACAGTTGTCTCAGACTCTTGCAAGTTGGGTCATCTAAATCCTTACGAGTCAAGTGTAATAAGGAAAGGGTGTTGGTTATGAAAAATATTGTACATCCATGTGGAGAGAGACGCACATGGACAAAAGTACGTTGAAATTTACGTATTCCTAAAAACATCTGGAACAATGTGCTCCGCTCCTGGACTTCCATGCGTTTAGGTTGATGAAAGTGGAAACCACATGCCCACTTAATCCGATGCAGTTCAATGCGTTGCTCATGTTTGTGGGTGCCATATTCTTTATATTGCTTCAATTCTTGGGTCTGACAAAATATTATGATACCACTGTGATCGACTGTCCAGGTGTGGAGAAACTGCTTAGATGACTACACAACCCCCATCTCAATTTGGCATCCTCGAGCACCAGAGGGATTTGTTTCTCTTGGATGTGTTGCCATACCCAATTTCACAGAACCGCAACCAGACTTAGTCTATTGTGTGGCAGAATCGCTTGCTGAGCAGACGGAATTCGAAGAGCAAAAGATATGGACTGAGCCAGAGTCATATCCGTGGGCATGTCACATTTATCAAATCAAAAGTGACGCTCTCCACTTCATGGCATTGAGACAAACCAAGGAGGATTCTGACTGGAAGCCTGTGCGGGTTCACGATGAACCAGCGGTTCAATTGCATTCATGACGAGCTCTATATTTACTGGAAGGCTATTAGTCGTCGAGAAAATTGAAAGGTCGTCTGGTTTTGTTACAACGGGCTTGCCAGCAAATCGCAGACCATATATCTTGACTAGGAGAGCACATATTGGTTCGTCCGGTGACACTTTCTTGGTAAATTCAGATGATAGGTAGGAGCATTACTTCATTATAACAAACAGAAATGGCTGCCCTAATTTTATGAGCAGGGTGCCTCCTTTTCTTCTGACTTTCCATCTTTTACCTGTACCATAACCGTGTACATTTGTCGACGCGTACATGCAGTTTTGACAATGTGAAACAACCCAAGGAGGTATTTTTTTTTCAGTTTCAATTCAGATGGTTCTCGGGCCAAGATTGCTTCCTATTAAAGGGAAAATTCTAGCGTTGCCTTTCTGACCCTGGAAAGAGGATAACTAATCAGCTAAGAACACTTTTTGATCAACAAAAATATTGGTGTATAAATTTATAATGGTGAATTTTTAAATCTAAAAAGGTGGGAATTTTCCGAAATTGCTTCTCTGGAACTTTTTAAGTTTTTTCTTTTTATTTCTCCCTTGGCCGGTCGTTGGAACTCGGTGATTGCACACAGGCACGGGGTGGTGAGGCTCGACCTCACCATATTCCAATGAGGTCGAACTCAATTGAGGCCGGCAAGGTCAAAAGCTCAAGCCCGTCGCTCTCGCTCGAGGTCAAGCCTCGTCCGCCTGTGCTTGCACTTAGATCTTGGCCGAGCTTTTGGCTCAAGACTGGACAAGCTTCAAGCTTCGAGATTGACTGTGCTTCAAGATTAGCCAAGCTTCGGGTGGATGGAGTCGTGGGAAAGAGAGGCGAGGTCGTCGGAGATGGCAGCAGCGGCAATGGTGGATAGGAGAAAGGAGCGGTGGGTGAGGTGGAGAGGCGGGTGAGAGGGAGAAGGAAAATAGGAAAAGAAATAAACAAAATACAAAGGAAAAAGAAAGAACGGGAAAGAATAAAATTTAAAAAAATTATTTAAAAATCTGAATTTTTTTCAAGATAGATTTATAAAATTAAAATCATTTTCCAAATAAAATCCAAATACCAAAAAGAATATTTTCGATCTTATATCATCAAACAAATGAAAGTTATCAATTTTCTTGAAAAATAATTTCTCTAAAAACGTTTTCTTTTATTATGCCTCCAAACAAATGCACTATAAAATCTCTCGGTTATTTAAACACGGGAGATGTAGTAATTGCATTCATTCGCCAATTGTCTGCGCCAGCAGAACAATATGCCCAACGAAAGTAATGCTTCGGGGGCTTTTGTTATTCTTTTGATGAAATTCATCAATGGAGAGAGCAGTCCCAAAGTACATCAGGGAAATAATGTGATCTAATTGTAAATTGGCCGTTTCGGAAACGCGAACGCATAGTTACATCCTGATAATTAATATACTGGGAAGAAAGACAGGAAAGCAAGCAGCAAACTCTCTGGACCATTTTGTTCAAATACACATCACAAATAAAGATGAATGCAACCCGGTGACTCCTATCCTGAGGTGAGGAGTGTCTGAAAAATTACGAGCACAGATATCCATCACCTGAGTAGATCTCTCAATTCTTTTTGGGGAGCAAAACTAATGAAAAGAATATAGCCTGAAAAGCCGAGAGAATCCAAGTGAAATACTCGAGAGAAATTGCTCGTGAATTCAGCAGACGGGACGGGGAAGGGAAGCCTGCAGCGCCACAGCCATCAAACAACTGGGTGGATGACGAGATCTACCACATGACGGTTACCATCTATCTTCCTTTCGGTCCCAAAGTAGTTTCCGAGTAGGAGCAGGAGGTGCCAACCCCGGAATATCACGGATGTCCTTGTTATTTGGGTGAACAATCTGCAAGAAGAACAGGAAGCCAACCATACAACCGATGGCAATTAATTTCCACATGCACAGGTTAAAAGTAAAAGAACAGAAATCGGAAAAGTGCGCAAGCTTGTCTAGGAAGAATTAGGGTTCGATCCCACAGATGCAATGTCTGAGGAGTGAAACATTGCACAACAGTTGATTTACTGGTGGCGCAATCATATTTTGAACATGAATGAAGTTTAGAAGGTGGACCTAAGTCACTTGCGTGGATTACATCAATAGAAGGATCAACACTGCCCTCACCTCATGCAAAGGCAACCTCACGTAAAAAGAAGAGTATACTAGGTTCATCTTTGCTATCATGGAAAGAGCAGAGCACTTACTTTCACAATTATGATGGCTATAACGCCAATGACTATGAGGACGAGAAACGCCATAATACATTTGTCAGTTGCAACCTAAAGCCCAAAGAGAAAAGATCAGAGGAAAATCGAACTCTCACAGCTAAGTGGAATAATAGCAATTTTTGGTAAATGAAAGAAAGAAGTGTGAAGAAATTTGACCTGCCTACCAATTTCCTTGACCAGCTGAGATGCTTTCTTGATTGAAAAATGAATTGAATCCAGTTCATTTACAATCCTGCTCATTTGCTCAGTCTGGAAACAGGAACAGTTGTTTGATAAGAGAAAAACTAATTTCTGTACCAAAACAACCATGCTGAATTGTCAATTTGCTGTTACAAACCTGAGCCTTAAGAGCTGCTGCAGTGTCTGTTCCGACATTGACGGTATCTTGGACAGTCTATCGGAATGAAGAGAAAAACTTAATGCTCTTCTTCATCACAGATGAAATTTATCAATCAAAATACTAACAGCATGTACGACTTTGCTATTTTCCCAATCCAATTTGTGCTATATATCTTTATATGTAATAGAAGGAAAAGGGGTTACGAAACGAAACAAAACGAAAAACGGAAAAAAAAAAATTCAATAAAATAAAAAATAAAAGAGGGAGAATTGTTGGGGAGATCTAGGAAGGTTAGACATATCAAGAAGACGGAACTCAGTCTAACATTTGGAAGAAGCCTAAACAGGTGACAGAAGTCCTCATCTAAATAGTAATAGCCCAAAAAAAGGAAAAGGGATGAGATACTGATGAGATTGACATCACAACTTAAAAAGTTTCAAGTCATGGTGCAGTAACAAACCTTCTTGGACCTCTCAATGGCTTGATCTGTCTCATCCATCATCTGGTTTCCATGGTCCATTAGCTGTTGATTTGTCATGGCTGAGACAAGATGCGGATAAAACTCAAGAAACCTCCCATCATTGAATAATACAGAAAATAAGATATGCAGCATAAAACCCAGTAAACTTCTTGCCAATGAAATATAAAAATACACCAAAATGAGTTACCAGTTAAAAAGAAGATTAATTGAACTTCTCTAACATCAAAAAATTATTGGAGAACCACCCTTATTTACCAGTAACTTCAGTTTTTATTAAGTCAAAAGGGGAATCTCAACAAGCTCTTCAAAATTTTGAGGCTGTTTGCACGCAATCGAGAATAAGCTGGTAAGAAATGGGAACATAAAGAGTATACTTGCAGGGCCGCGAGAAGATGCATTAGCAACATACTCAATATCCCTCCAGAACAATATACCACAAAATAGCTCGTATGAGAATTAAACGATGCTTTTGTGAGAAAAATTATTTTTTGGAACAAGGAGAACCAAGACAATAAAAGCTGACACCACCCACGGTTGGCCTTATACAAGCCTATCATATGGACCTATGTTTACAATATTCACAATGTATGTAGTGGAGTAAATAAGAGAGTTTAATTCATCACACTCTCAAAATTTGATTTGTTTTACCACCACAAGAAAATTATTCTCATGAATTTCTTCTCTGTGCTCAACGCGTTCTGAAGAAGTTTAAAGTTACATTTAACAAATTCAATCCTCGCTTGATTGCCTACTTTCGAGGCATACAGATTTTGGATTCAGAGCAATGAGTTTGCTATTCGCTATCCATGCATTGAACAAGCATGTCCTAGTAAACAATAAAACGGAACTAGGGAAATGAAACCTTATTCCAATTGCCAAAGTTGTGGAAAGAGCATCATTTGTTGTTAACTTGCTGCAAAACCTTTATATTATAGCCCGTAAAGGGTAATTTTGAGGTCAACAATAAAATTGGAACTAGGGAAATGAAACCTTATTCCAATTGCGTTAAGTATGATGGGTGACCGCTTTATAATAATTTTGATACACTTACATGAAGCGAGCAAACCATTATCTTCACCAATTCCTTCACTGGGCCCATCAAAGAGATCAACTCGTTTGTTTTCTAGATTTGTTGTGTATCTGCAACAGCATTAAAATATAAGTGAACAAGTTCAATAAAAGGTTTCGAAGCATCCACCAGTTTTACTATAGTAGTATGAAGTTCAATCATCTGGACAACACAGATAAAATCAATTAAAGTTGACATGTACATGTAGTGAAGGTAATTGCTTAGCAGGTACGCAATGAATAAAAAGAGAATGAGTGATCTCTATGGTAGGTTCCTCTAAGAAAGATTACTCCTGAAGTTACTTGCAGAAGCAGAATTAGGACACGAGCATACCTCTTTTTTAGGGCGACAAATGAATTAAGCTCTTTTATCTGCAAAAATACCCATTGAACAGCATGGTTAATTCTGTTCATTGCAAAACATGAAGCTCAGCAACATCATCGATGAAATGTCCTATTAAAAAGCCAACCATTGACTGCTTTTTCTCATTCAGCATTCTGCTGGTTTCTGCATCATTTCTACCCTCAAGATCCTTTATTTCTCTGTCAAACTCCTTAATGAGCCTGAAATGATACCATTAAGCAACATTATATAGAGTACTGGGAGAAGGAGAAACAATGCAGCAAAATCATTTATAGGACATGTCCAATCACCACATTACAGTTCCAAGTTAACTATAAGGGTGACATCCAAGCATGTCTTTAGCAGACATGACAGACCATGTTTCATTCTGGCAGGTGGGTTTAGAAAATTAAGTGAATTGTCTGATGATAGAGCAGAGACTTAAACTTTAAGCATCTGGCCTGGGTCCTTCTGTCCATGTCCAAATTAACGCCGGAGCAATCTTTATAATTCAATGCTAACTGAAATTAGGGATTCACACTGCAAACTATTGTTCTGCAGTTAATCCATGTAGAAATTCAAAACCAATCAGGTGGCACCTCTTCATTAACATGGACTAGAAGATTCAGACAACCATACTAAGGCTGCCAGTGTCGCAGCAATCACTAGTTAGGTAAACAAGCAAGATCCACTTGAGGTTCATATCTTCAGTAAAAGCTCTTTGCACAAGCATTAATGAGAGAGGACATAATCGGTCATACACTCACCTCTTACACTCACGCATTTTATCGGTAAGCTCTTCCAATTGTCTACTCTGCCGGTTGGCATCCTTGATCTTATCAAGTTTCTGGAATCCATTTCTGAGAAAAGAAAAAAGAAACTACTTTTAGCCTCTGAAATGTAATGAACAGACACCAGAAAGCTCAGCACAGAGATCAAACTGGAATTAAACTATTAAATGCAAAGTGTTTATATTAACTACCGAGGACAGCAATGAGATAGCATCGACCATTAAATTATATGTCATAGCTTATAAAAGAAATGACACCAGGAAGCACATTTACCCGCAATAATTTTCTCAATCCATTTGTGCACAAGAGCAACCACAAATGCTGCGGTCTATGAAATCTAACAAACAGAGAACAGTAAACTAAAGCTGAGCTTAAGCTAGAGCTAGCTGGAGAATGGGACTCGGAATTACAATTGTATGGCGTCACCGTAAATCCGCAATCAAAGCATTTGAAAGAATCAGACCATCACAACGACAGAGCCAGGAGGGTAAATTGACTTCGAACACACGCCACGAAGCAGTTTACACAGATCAAAAAGCATATCGTGCTAGAGCTTGAACAACAATGCCCGTGATCAGTCCTCCAATTTCAAACGCGGTCCGAAATGCGGTCCGAAATGCGTATAATGAAGGATACCAGGAAAACAATGAGCTTAACGAGAGCTAAAACGACAAACGCGGTCCGAAATGCGTACAGGCTACTCCGGATCGCGTTCACACGGCAGTCTCGCTACGAATCTGGTTTCACCAAGCATGCGACGAAAAGATCAACCACGGCGAACACAATGCCGATCCATGGGGACAGGATCGACTCCAAAACACGCAGCCGCGACGCATCAAAACCGCGGAGACAGCAAAAAAACCGAATCTTACGCTAGAGCTCGGAGGATGTCGGAGATCTGCCCGTCCAGCTCCGCCAGCTCCTCGCTGATCGCAGACAGGTCGTCCATTCTCGAGGACGCCGAGAGGAAACCCCGAAGGCGAGCCGCTGACGATATTCCAAACTCCCGACGCCGAATCTCGCGACGAAGAACTTCCTCTCGCTCGGAGAAAACTCTAGCGAACACTCGTCAGGACCTCGAGAAACGGTATCCCGCGGGGAGAAAGAAGAGACGCCGATCAGCAGGCCGGCCACCGGCGGACACCGCGTGCTCGGGAAATGCGGCGGCCCCCGCGTCGCGGACAGACCATCGCCCGGCGGACGAATCGCGCGCGCCTCAAAGCCGGAGAATGCGGCCCCGGGGAGAGTCGGCGGAGGCGGGGGCGGGGGCCGGGGCGGAGGATGATCGCCGGACGGCGGCGGTCGTCGTCGTCGTCGACGGATGGAACGGATGGTGCTGCGATCGGATCGAGAGCGATGCGTGGTATAAAACTATGGAGGTCCGAGGAGGAGGTGGTGGTGGTGGTGGTGGTGGTGGAGGAGCCTCTCGTAAATTACAGCCAATTTTTTTTTCTTTAGCAGGAAAAGGGGAGAAAAATTTGGAAAGAAATTTTGTTTAATAAATATTGATTTTTAAAAAAGGAAAATAGTTTTTTGGGGGAGGTTATATTACAGGGAAGCCAACATCGTGAGGCGTTTAAGCCGCGCATATTGCGGAGTTTCGAGCGGTTTCGCGCGGGGCCCACCGCCACTCCCCCCTCCACCAGACCAAACGGCTTCCTTCCTTCCCCTCCCGCTCACGCGCCTATTCGAAACGCCGGCGCACCTCGGCGTTGCGGGCCTGGAGTCCACCGGCCGTGGATTGGAAAATGGGCCTCGTGGGGGCCGGGCCGAGCCCATACGGCCCACTTTTTCTAAGGCCCGTTGATAGCCATCATTTAAAAAAAAAAAAAAATTCTGTTGTTTTATTTCCTGGAACCACCAAAAAAAAAAAACTGAAATCCATTTAATAACGTCGGTTAATTTTTCTATTCCCTATAGTAGAGAAGCGACAGAAATAAAATGTAAAAAAAAATTCTTTTTTTTGGTTCTCGGGCACAGGAATGAAGATAACTATTTCTGAATAAAAATTGTTTTCAAAATAAAAATTGTTTTCAAGAACCAAAAAGATACTCAACGCAATCCTAGTATGTTGATACTTTTGTGTCTTAAGTGATACGACACTGGTCTGGATCGATGCCAATGCCAATTGGAATTGTTTTGGCTCCTGGGTAGCAATACGGTTGAGGATGTTAAACTCTTCTTAAATCTATTTCTATGAACTGACTAGTGAACTTAATGAAGCCTCGGTGTCCTTTTAAGTCCTGATCTTGTGATCAGAACGGTTGTGGAACCTGCAAGAGTCCCTTTGGCTACGCAGGTACTTGACCTCTCAAAGACAGCGAGAGATGTGGCTTCGAGCTACTCGACATGCCTTTTTAAGGACATTGTAGAGAGCCATCCTTTGGCTGTTTTGCGATCCCACTGCACTCCGAAACGCCGAATTTGAAGATGACATTGACAAATGCAGGCTCAGTAAAATTGCTGACGTTCGAGCTCTGTTTTTCAACTGCCGAAGCTCTCAGCTCAGCCCGGCAGTGTAGAATTAATACACAAAAGAGCTGTTTTTAAACGGGCCAAGGCATTGACTTGCCCTCATATACAGTTCTCTCGCGAAAAGCTACAACACGTCTATTCACATGAAAGCCAAGAAGTTTATTACAGTACATATAGAAACCTCATCCTGCTCCTCAATCAGCCATTTTAGCTTTTTGATGACTGTATGTGGTTCCAGGAGGGCACCGCAGAAACGAAGACCGCTTTTAAAGGGATTACATGCGACTGATGGGCATGCAATAACGCAAGTCGCCAAAACTGAGTGGAAATCGGAAAAACAAAAGGAGAAGAAAGTGTCTCCGACTACTACCTGTCTTGCTGGCATCTGTCCAATGCAATTGGATTAGTTGCTTAAGATATGAGAACCGGCAATGCCCGATCACCAGGGGTATGGTCCTGATACACCTGGTTTTGAACTGCTTTCACTGCAGCTACCCTCGCTGCATTGGCCGACTTATTAGCAAATGCTATAGCTCTATTCACCCGCTCGTCCACCTTCCCGACTTCATGTGCTCTCTCAGATGCTCGTCGTGCTTCCTGAGGGCAAAGGCAATCACTGAGAAACCCATTTCCTGTTTGTTGGTTATTGGAATGAAGTTGGTCTCCTAAAGATACCATGACACAATCACTCCCGCAATGAATGAGTTAATTCCTAGAAACAAGCATAGCAAATGCCTTTGCAACTGAAAATCCTTAGAAGCACAGGTATAGCAACAGAAAATTAAAGAGTGCCCATCACTTTTCTATTCTGCAATAGATAGTAAAGGCAGAGTGCCAGTGATGACTCGCCCTCATTCCCAACCATGCATGTAAGATGAAAATAGTCCCCCATGTATGGTGGTAAATTAAGCCAGAGTTGCAAACAGTAACATATCTAAAGAGGAAATTATTACCTGTACCGCATTGAGGACTTTCGAGTGCATGTTGGATGATGAGTTTGGTCCCCCAGCAAAGCTTGGTGAGCCAGGGGGATCAAGAACCCCCTTGTGCCAGTGACCGCATTGAGTCTCCCCACTTCGGAAACTATACATGCCGAAACCCTGCCTTATGCCTTCATGCCAAGCTCCCTCATAACGATGACCGTTTCCAAACAGATACACTCCAAAGCCATGCATCTTGTCTGCAAAATATTCCCCCGAGTACGTATCCCCATTTCTGCAGTTTATAAAGAAAACTCCTTAATGAGTTTTTAAGTTACCATGACTTGATAAATTTTGTGAGGATAAAATTTGATGTACTTATGGCCTAGCAGCAACTGCACGGTAATAACAGCTTTTCGAGAAAAGTAAGAATGCTTTAGAGTAGTTCTCCAACAAACAGGTCCCGGCATTTAATAATGGAACTTTAGGACAAAGCACTCAGGCAGACATGACCATTACACTCTGTCTTGCACATAAGGCACCATGCTCCTTGTTTTATGCGACAAATTTGACAATGAAACTTAAAGAACCAAGACTCAGGTCATGCATGAACTTTTGCACTCTCTGCCCTTTTCATCAGACAAGAAAGTCATCACTATCATGAAGGAAGTCCACATTCAATGTGATGACTAATAGAAACTCAGAAAGCTATCAATGATTGGCATTGAAACAGAGTAATCAGTAGGCTTCAGTTCTTCTTTCACTTGTCACATATCATTGACTTATAAAACAATTGCTGGTCTCATTGACAACAGCTTGTGTATGTTGTCCAAAAGCCGCTGCATCCTCTAGAAAATACCAAGGACTCAGGCAATAAATTAATTGCAAACCCATTATGCAACAAGTTCTATCACAGCAAACTTGACAGTGGCAACAACAAATGCATTTTCAAGATTCTCACAGAAGGACAAATAAGCAAATGAAGTGCCTTCTCCTTGTGAACTATAAGTGAGGAATATCCATGAAAAAGACACGCACAATCAGCATCAATTATAGGAATGCCAACTCAGTGCACTTACAAATCAATTACATTCTTATGATAGTTTACCTGAAATGGTACCGACCGAGCCCGTGCTTGACACCCCATTTGAACTCTCCAGCATACTTGCTCCCATCCTCACAAGTATGCTCTCCACAACCATGGCACTGCCCATTATACCACTCCCCAGCATAAACATCCCCTGTGTAAAACCTGTACACCCCAACTCCATGCCTCAAACCCTGCCTGTACTGTCCTCTATACCGGCTCCCTTTGGCCCACGTCTCGACGCCATAACCATCATACTTCCCGTCAACCCAGTCCCCCTCGTACCTCCCACTCCTGTAATAGTAATAAACCCCGCTACCTGAACACTTCCCTCCGTGGAATTCGCCCTCGTAAACATCCCCATTGCGATAAACCTGAACCCACGAACCCGAAGTCGCCCTCTTCTCGACCTTCGGTTTCGGCCCGATCGACCAAACAACAGGCCGAGCCGGTTTCGAAGCCGAAAACGGCGCGATCTTCGCAGGAAACGACCGCGAAAACAGCAATCGAATCGAGGGGAATCTCGGGATGGCTAAATTGAGCGATATCAACAGCGTCGCGGAGAAGGAAACCACGGAGATGAGCTCGAGCAAGAAAGAACGGTTAGGACTGGACGCGAAGAAGTAGAGCACCGGCACCAGTATGAGAACGAGGAACCGCAGATGCACGCCGAGCAAACGCACGCGGCACAGCTGGTGGCAGAACTTGCAAGACGCGAACTTTCTGGTGCCGAACGGGCCCGCGAGCGACCCGAAGCAAGAAAACCGGGCCGACCCGGAACCCGACCCGAAGAGGCCCTGGTGCGGGTGGCGGCCGGCGACGGGCGAGTGCGAGCTGGAGCGACAGAACGCGAGGGGCGACTGGGTCATGATGGGTCGCTTGTGGGGGGTCGAAAGGTTGGTCTTTTGGCTCGTGGAGGGGCTGTTGCCGCGCGCGCCTTCATCGTCGAGGTGGGTTTCGGATGCGGGCGGGATCTGGATGGAGAGATGAGGATGATGATGATGGTCCGGAGCGAGGCCGGCGATTTCCTGCTGGTGGGGACCCGAGCTCTGCTGGTGGGCGTTGCCGGAATCGGAAGAGAGGCCGGCGCTGTCTTTCCCGATCAGGAGCTCGGATTCCTTGTGATGCATTAATCAACCGAAGGTGGTCAGCGCGCGTATATCTCGAGAATTCTCTCTCTCTCTCTCTCTCTCTCTCGCTCTGCAATCGACTCCGTGCTCTGTTCTATTGCTTTTGGTGTGGTGTTTTGGTGGGGGGGAGATTGAAGGATCAAGGATCGATCTTTGGTTTTTTTATATCTGGTGGGAGGGGGGTGGTGTTTCGGACAAGGCGAGTGAACATGTGTGAATCGAGTTTATGTGGGTGGGGGCGGTTTTTGATGTTGTCAAGGTAGTGGTTTTTTGGTTCTGGTTTTGGGTGTTGAATGAGGGGTGTGCTTCTTTGTAGAAACAGGAACAGGTGGGTGGGGGGGGAGGGAGGGAGGGGCAGAGGAGATCTCGTTCGGGATTGGGTGACGAGTCATCCGGAGATGCTTTGACGCAAACGCCCCTCCGCCTCGCGTGAATTTACAGAGATGGGCACTCTCACTTCCCTAGAGAATAATCGTGCCGGGAGTCCTGAAATTCGTTGTCGATCGAGCCATGAAACTTATAAAATGGTGCTGAATTGTACGACTTATTAAGCTGATGTAATCGAGTTTTTCTTCTCAACTCAGTCCGATTTGATGGACGGAATATACTAATTTGATTCTTTTTTATTCATTTCTCTCTCCCATGTGCATAAATCTTAAATGGAGAAAAAAATGACTCAGTTAAGGTTTGACACGAATTTTCAAACCCTAATTGAATTGTGTGGTAAGTTCAAAATTAAGTGCTGGAGACTTCAAGTGCTTAAATTTAAGTACTTATACTATTAAGAGCCTCTGATAGAAATAAAAAATTGCATGATGATAATTGGAAATTGATAGCAAAATAGTATAAATTTCCCATCAAACCTAGAAGATCATTCTTATTGGTGTGTTTTATTGAGATTACCAGCAATTTTTTTATTTATTGAATTACCTAGGTAACTCATCTTTCGCCCATCAAATTAAGTGAATTGATTGAATCATTTAAGTTGATTATATTTAAAGATATCAAACCAACTTATTCTCATTGAGAGTTGAAGTGTTGATTTTTTACATAGTTGTTAAACAGGCCTTTTAAGTCGAAGATGATCAAGTTGCCTCAATATTCATTTGTCAATCACTTAATGGCATAATTTCTCTATAGCGTTGTGTTCATTAACCCCTCTCCCAACATTGCTTCACTATTCTATCTGGAAACTATATAGGTTTCGTATCTATGGATTGATGATATAAAAGGATTAAGGTTGGAGAAAAATGAAATGAAAAATATAAGAAAGAAGAATAAAAGGATATGTTTCTTAATGATAAATAGGCTTTTGAGCGTTATTTGTGCAACTTATTTTTACCTTTTGAACTGCAGTTACACGACTCCTAAAAACATGATGTTGGTGCTCATGAGAATGGATGTATAGTTGGCTAGGCTTTCACCTCACAAAATATTATAATATTACGTTCAACTTTGCTCTTTTAAAGAATAAACATACAAGTTAGATTTCATCCATATTTGAGTTTATACCAGTAAATCATATAAAATATCATAAATATATATACAAATATATGTATGCTCAAATTTAAAAAGAACTTCGGCTTTCGTAACCATCGATTTTTTTGAACAAACGTAACCATCGATTCACTAATGAAGAAAGAGCGTTGCCAACAACGAGAAAGGTGGCAAAACTGCAAATCCCTAGTCACGTGAAGGGCAAAAATGCCAATTCACAAGGTGGATCCTGGGAATTAGCTGCCACCAAGCGGTCGCTTCGCCTCTTCTCATGAAACCATCTCTCTCTCTCTCTCTCGTGACAAGGGGAGGCCCCGCGGGTAACCGGAAGCTCCGGTCGCCGGTGAACCCCCTCGCTTTTGTCCACGTGGCGGTCCGCCAGTTGACCAATTTGCGGCTACTCCAGCGCTTTTCCTCTCGTCCTTTTTGCCGGCAGGTCCCTACTCCCCCCTCCTACCTTACCCTTTTCGAGATAAAAAGCAAAAAAGTAATTCAAAAGTGCCCCCTTTTTCTCTCGCAATTTACGTTACGTGCCACTGGTTTCAATGGATCTGCATAATTTTGGGTCAGTTCGCGGTTTTACCCTAAAAGTCAAAAAAGAGAAAAAATCAGACGATAACACTAGATTTGACAGGCATCATGTGGGGATTAGCAGATAGGACACTTGATAATGTGGTGATGACAAGATTGATTATTAAGTTTATCTTATAATTATATGCAGCAGAGGCATGCCCTCAAGAATTTTAAAATTAGGGGAACTATTATTTTTGTGGGTGGGTTTTGGTGACGGGATAGGTTGACCAAGAGCTTTGCTTCATAGACTGATTTGGTGGCGGGTTCCTGTCCAACAGTGTGAAGTTCATGAGCAAATAGTCAACTTGAGTACTCAGAGATTTCGATTGGTTCAGTCTCAGCTCTTGGGTTTCAGGGAAATAGGTTCTTGGCCATGTTTCGTTCTCCAAGTGGATGCTATGGATTTAATATGTAGAATTTTGTTAAAAAGAGTAATATTAGGACGGGTCTATTTTCACATCTCATATGGCTGCACGCGCAGCAAAGTGAGATATTATTATACTCGACTTGAAAAAACTTCAAAATTTATATCCAATCTGAGATTTACCTCGACATTTTTTTTATCTAAAAAAAATCGTACATTTTTAATCAAGTCTCTAATCTGGCTTGTCAACCCTCTATTCAAAAATTGTTATTAGATATTTGATGTGGCATTTCCACAATGGTATTAGATCAATATCAACAGGGTAACATGGAAAATGATCTTTTAAAACGAAACTGCTCTTTAGTATGAAAATTAAGGAAAATTTTTGCCTCTAAAAAAATTATAAACTTTTAATTTTGTATCAAGTTTCTCCCGTTAATCCTCTGTCTAAAAAAAAATCGCCATTAATTGTTTGACATGGTAATCCCATATCAATAATAAATCCACATTAGCAAGATGATGTGAGAAATTATTTCCAAAACAAAAGTATTCTTTGCATAGAAAATTAAGAAAATTAGGGACAACTAACAATGTTTTTTGGAACCACCGCTCGCAGCGACGCAATTGGCTTAGGCTCTCTCCCCATTACGAAGACTCTCCCTTTCGAAGAGTAGGAGTTTGAATCTCAGAGTGTTGTTAGGAATTCTTACCTAGAATATTGTGCCCTTATGAAAAGGAGGAGTTCGAATATCATAGGCGTCGTTAGAAATTCTTATCTAGAGTACTATGTGATGGTGGGTCCTACAGTTGCTTCTCCAGAGTTTGATCGCCGGCTATCGATTTATGGGATTCCTTGGATTATCAAAAAAATAATAATGTCTTTTGGACGGAAGATTAGGGGGGCAAATTTGGGAGTAAAGTTGAAGTTTTTTTTTTTTGTCAGTCCTATTTTATTCCTACGCTACACTCACTCTCAGACTTTTGACTTTTGCCCTGCCTCTTGCAAGGCGTGGGAGTTGAAACCCACTCCTGAAACTTACGCGTCCTCACTCTCATCCCCCTGAGAAGGTGGGGATTTGAACCCCTCACCTCCCCCTTCCATGTTGGAAGGGTGGCCATTGGGGCGAATCACAGTGGTTGAGTAAAGTTGAAGTTTGTGACTTTGTTTTAGACAAAAAAGAAAGTTTGAGGCAAATTTAGAACTAAACCTAGAGTTTAGACCAAAAAAACTTGAGAAAAAGTTAAAATGGATCTGAAGTTGGATTTTTTTTTTGGGAATTCGGTCTATTATGATAATTGACTAATATCCTCTGCAAGAAGGCAAGTCTAATTAAATTGATGAATGAAGGGGCTTGCAATTCTCTCTCTCTCTCCTCTCACATCTCCTCTTTTATTTCGAGAGACACCCACGTCTAAGATACTAAGAAATTTTGAATGTGTACAAAAAAGTTTAACAAACCCAAACCTTATCTCTGAACTCGCAAATAAAAATTTGAATAATTTGCTCCTTTTTCGAGTTAAAGATTATCTCACAAGAGGAGCAATTATCAAATAGATTAGTCTATACAAGATGATGGGTAATGAATGTAGTTATCAAAGTGATTTTAATAGAAGTTCCTTTTGCGAATCAGGCCCCGAGAATATCCACTATTCTCTTGTGGATTTGTTCTTCTTTTTTCATTTCTAACTGAAAAGGCAAAAGAAGAAATGGACGAGATAAGTTGTTTAAGTTGCAACATCTACATCTAAAATTTTCTTTTCAGGGAACCAAATTGGATAATACAGATTGCGTCAGCTTGCTTTAAAATAAGGGCATTTAAGTCCGAGAAAGTTTCTTATTAAAAATGGGTGTGCATGCAGCCATTTGAATGGCAAAAATAGCATCGCGCTATCTTGATGTCGCCCGTTCAGCAACTAAATATGGAAAAAGAAAATGGTAACTTCGAATAGATCGTTCTTTTTTCCTGTGAGGACGTGTTTATTTGATGAAAAATAAATTATTTAAAAAGCATTCTTACAATCGATCATTTGTATTTTTTTAAAAAACTGAATGAACTAAAATATTTTCATCTTCCATGAAAATGTGTATATATATTATTATTGATAATGAACACTTTTTTTATTAACTAATTATTCTAAGCTATATAAGCGATAATTTTAAAAGAATTAGAATCACTCATTTTTTACGAAACAAATGAAGTCTATTCATTAAATATGATGGAGCATTCATTAATATGACCTAACACGACTCTCAATTAGCTTCCTGTACAATTGTAATACTAACCGATTCCTTCCCAATTTCATGGTAAACTGCATTAGATCAGCAAATTCATTAGCTGGGCTTGGATTAGGATTGCTAAGATGCGAATTCTACATGAAAGATAGTAATATGCAATTATGGCCATCTCTAGGTAAACAACTTACGGCACATTTAACTTTCAATCCAACCAAGGTGGGTCAACTTATCCTGTACCTGGCTGGACAGCTTTGAACGCGAATGTCAGAAGATAAGAATTGTTTATCTTATTATCATTATTATTGAATATCAACGGATTTTCCGCAATAAGCTTCAAAAGGGCGCATCTGAATGAGCGACATATCATTTAGGATAACAATAAAAGCTGAGTCAAATCCATGTGGTGGTCAGTGCTTGTCTGAAGCAACCGAAAATCTTTTTAATCATCATATATTTAAATATATATCCTATGATATTATTGGGGAAAGGGCTGAATCCTCCACATCTGTGACTCAGAGATTGGAGTGGGTGGCTTCCGGTCTGTTCTTATCCATCTTATGCATCATGCATCTCATTTTCATGGCCTTGCATTAGCCACAACCCTTTGTCCTCATCTCGCCCACGTTCCCTGAATCGCTTGGTAGGACAGTGTAGCCATATCTTTCACAAATTTTTCGTGTTCTATTTACTTGATCGTATCCATCAAGAGGTTGGGAAAGGATACATGAAATGGACAGGTCCTCCGCTAAGTGTTGCTAATGCTAGCTTTGAGTTTTGCATATCGTACATATGTTGTGAACCTTGACTAGGGACGGGAAGATGAAATGACAAATCAAGAGAGAGATAGAGGCATTGAAATGAGATTTCGAAAAATAAGAACACCATAATAAATTATCCAACAACACGACAAAGCACCTCGTCGTGTTGATGTTTGATAGCACATCAAAACATAGACTACCCATTTCATCCTCTCATTTATCATAAGCGCATCCAAAATACCACCTTATGTAATATAAAACGAAAATGAGAAAAACTGATATGTCCCATATGAATTCATCTGATGATTAAGAACGTGTCTGAGATTATATGTTTTATGTTATTATCATTGGAGAAAAAAATGGACATGCCACGTTACATGAACACTCCCTTTGAGGAAGAGTTGGGGTTTTATACATTTGAAAGCATGACCGGAATGTCCATATTCATCAAGTCCAAGCCGTCCATTTATCTATATTTCTAGATGATGCGGGGAGTCAATTTGTGCAATAATGTCTCTGATGTCCAATCCCTATTTTTCTAATGATGGGGACATCATGATTGTACATCGCCGCAATTCAGGCGAATGCCGACCTTTCCCTCATCCCTCGTCGATTATGAAAACGTAAAACTTACGCCAATCAACTCAAGTTAGGTACTCAAATATCATCAAAAGTCATATTGAGAAGTAACGGGAAGCCATTAAAGAGTGCGGAAATTTCGTTCTTTCTTGAGAGGGAGAGAGAGCACGGCGCATGTAAAAGGACGTCTTTCAACGGGGAAAATAATCAACCACCAGGTTTTTCACTTCTTGGCCCAAACCCAAGGGGTGAAAAGAAAGCAGAATCATCCTGAGGGCGGATGCAGACTTAAGGATTGACAGTGAAAAACCATATCCATCCAGCCTTC